>NW_014577409.1:14010-27770 GCF_000485595.1 Priapulus caudatus
GCCACATCGCGTTAAGCGTACACCGACCAGCAGCAGCAACACGCAGCAGTAGCACGAGGGCAGCAGCAGCAGCAACAGCCAGGCAGCAACAGCAGGCAGCAGGGCAACAACAGCTCGTAGCAACGAGCAGCAGCAACAGCAGCAGCTCAACACAGCAGCAAGCGCAGCCAAATCAGCAGTATCAAACACAGCAGCCAGGGCAGGCAGCGCACAGAGCAACAGCAAGCAAGACAGTAACAGAGCAGTAGCAACAGCGCAGCAGCAGCAGTAAAACGCCGGCGAGAGGCAGCAGCAGTAGAGGCCAGCAGCATGCAGCAGCACGCAGCAGTGAACAGATGTGACAAAGCAGGTAGCAGCAGCGATGTTTTGCTTTTATTATACACCAATACTACCCCCCGCTCTGGGACGTGCTACCTGTCTCTGGAGGAGTGACGGTGGCCAGCCAGGTACCAGTCTAGCGCAGCTGAGCAGAATGCTATGCCACGTCCCACCGAGCACAAGGTCTATAGACGGGTTCGCGGCCCCTGTTGCCTCGTGGCGGCAACAGCAACCGGTCAGGTGTATCCTACGCAGCGAGCTTGTGAGAGGCGCTGGCGGCGGGACGCAGTCTAAGGTCGTAACAATCACACGCGTGCCGTGGATAAAGCAACTTTGCAGAAAAGCAACTTCGAGAAAAGGACCTGTTTGGCGCGGCCGAATATCATCTGTGCGTTCCGCCAGGAAACAAGTAGGTCGGTCTTGCGCGATTTTCTGAATGGTTTATTTGCAAAGTGTTATACTATGGTTTTTGTGGAAATCATAACATGTTGTCTTGAGCGAGTATATGTCTGCTTGCGCCATTTATACTTGTTTTTCGCAGCACAAACAATGTGTTTGACTAATTTGATCAAATCGTACACCATACTATGGACGCCCGACTACAGCTCGCCCATCAACTGAATCATGATCCACTCCGCTGGGCTGCACATCACTGCATGCACAGAACGCAAGTTTGTTCACCTGGCACAGTGAGAACGAACGTAGTCCAGTCTAATTTTACATAGGTGATAAAATATTGTGGGGCAATTTGTAGATTTTTTGTACTTACTTAAAAGCCCACAGTGGCCTGAATGGGAGAAATATTTTTTGGGCGCGAGTAGCTTTTTTTTAGTCACTGCCCAAATGCATTGTTGGAGGCATAGCTGTATCATCCAGCAGCGCATCTGAGCCCAGTGCGCATCGAGCGAGTGCGCGCGATCTGAGCGGCCTCAGGCACGCCCGTTCTCACAGGTCCTCACTGCTAGCCAGTGATGTAAACATTACTTATGCCACACTAGGCGTTATAACAGGCGGCAGGTATCAATTTATCAGATCGCGGTCCCCGCCGGACGCCTGCCTCTTTATAACGAATTACATTATATATAAATAAAAAATCTTAGAAAATAGCATTATATCACAGCAAAACTAGGCGCTAAACAAGATTTTTTTATAGAGACATATACGAGAAGTGTGTGTTGTGTGCTGGTGTCTGTGTGTGCTGTGTGTGTGTGTTTGTGTGTGTGTGTGTGTGTTGTGTGTCTGTGTGTGTGTGGTGTGTGTGTGTGTGTGTGTGTTGCTGTGTGTGTGTGTGTGTGTGTGTGTGTGTGTTGGCGTGTTCGTGTTTTGTGTGTGTGTGAGTTGAGTGTGGTGGGTGTGTGTGTGCTGTGCGCCGCGCGCAGTGCGTGCGTGCCGTCGCGCGTGTGCTGTGTATGCTTTTTTCTTTGTTTTTGTGGTACACAAGCGGGGGTCCGGACCGCCCATTCCCGACCCCCTGCTGGATCCACCCTCGCCTCCTATATATTTCTTTTTATGGCTTCAAAACACCGCTCAGCGGCTGGTGCCCCTTTGCATTTTTTCCCCGAAACATTTGTTGTTTTTCTACACTTTCGTGAGTAGATTCGATTCAGATAAAGCAAATTTTTACACAAGTCTCTCATCAATGAAAAGGAGTGAACATAGCCATCGCTTACGCGGTGTGACGACTAGGGCCATGCTGATTTATCTTCAGTCGTTAGATGGCCGCAGCCTGCGGAGCTACTGTTTCAGCACGCCATATTTGCTGTTAGGATTGGGCTATCTTTTGTTGGCACGTTGTTCTAGTTTAGGGTTTATTCAAACTCACCAATCAATGCCCGCGCGTTAATAATTGAATAAAGGCTGGGTGTGGAGAACACAGGAGGTAATGCATTTGCTGCTATAGTGACAAAGTTTTAACTAATGTTTTTTGATCTAGATTCACTAGTTACTAAGTAACGATACACCAGTATTTTTTATCACAGTGGCTATAGGAGTGTTTTCATGTTGATAAACCATCTGAACGCTCATACTGCGCACATAGCCGCGGCAGTTAAACAGGTTGCCACGCAAGCAGGATGCGTGATATTGCTTCGATACGACAGACACGCTACGGCCCTGTCCTACTGCACGCACGTGTACGTGTTACGTACACACGCACGCACGCACGCACGCACGGCACGCATACACTATGCGCACCGCCACAGCGACGCACGCTGTAAACTCGTGCACACGTCACGCACGCACGTCTCACGCCTGCACATGCATGCACGCACGATGTCTCTACGAGCCGCATGCACAGCCAGACGCCCTAACACACACGAACGCACCGCAGCGCAACGACACGTGTACCTGCCACGCCACGCCGCCGCACCACCCCCACGCCACGCAGCGCACGCACGTGTACGTCCCCACCCCGCGCCCCGCCCCCAACAAATGCCACGCCACTCACCCGCCTCCCGTGCTCGCTTACACCCGCCACGCCGCACCGCCCCACCCCGCCGACGCGCCACGCTGTATCAGCCCACACCGCCCACGCACACACCTCCACTCACCCGCACGCCCCAACGTCGTCACGCCCTGCCACCCAGCCCGCCACCGCCCCACCGCCCCCCCGCACGCACGCACGTCTACATGCACATGGCTACACGCGCGCACACACGCGCACGCAGCGCACGTGTACGTGCAAACACGACGCGACGAGTTGATCAGGTACGTGAGTGCACACGCACGCAGCACACTCATGACAGCGCACCTGTACGTGCACACGCACCAGCACGCACAGCACGCAGCGCACTGCTGCACTGCGTGCTGCGTGCGTGTGGGGCACCGTACACGGCAGTGCGTGCGTGCGTGTTGTGCGCGCGTGTGAGGTACACCGTTCCGTGGTGTCGTGTACGTGCACACGCCACTGCACCGCTACGCACCACACGCAAGCGTGTACCTGGCATACGCGCGCAACGTGACACGCACGCAGCGCACCGCAAGGCCCGCATGCAGCACGTGTACCGTGCACACGCGCGCATGCACGCACGTGTAAGTACACATGCACGCACGCACGCGACGTTGTAGTGCACCGCACACGGCAACATGCAGCGCAATGTACGTGCACACGCACGCACGCCACAGCAACGGCACGTGTACGTGCACGCACGCCACGCATGCAAGCAGGCGTGTACGATGCAACACCAGGCGGCATCTCACAGCATGGCACGCACGTGTACGTGCACACCCTCCCCCCCGGCACCGTACCGCACCGCATCGCTGTACCGTGCATTGCAGGTACCCAACCGGCGCCACTGTACACTCCAACACGCCCCCACGCTACGCACGCGCGCATGCACACACGCTGTCACCTGCACCACCCGCCACACGTCGGCCCCACCCACGCCCATGCCAGCCCGCGCGCTGTCACCCCGTGCACCCACCACGAACCGCACGCCACGTATCAACTGTGCATCACGCCACGTCGCGACGCACGTCGTACCGTGCACAGCGCACGCCACTCACGCTGCTCACCTGACCACACCACCCCGCCGCCCCCCCTCCCCGCACCCCCGCACGCGCACCGCACCCGTCGTCACGCTGAACCACGCCCCGCGCCAGGCACCGCACGCCCTGCCTACCGCTCGAACCACCGCACCGCACGCACGCCCCACCGCACCGCATGTACACGCCGCCCAGGTGTCCAGTGCACCACACGCATGCCCACGCCCACGCTGTCACTTGCAGCACCGCGACGCGACCCCGCCCGCTCGACCCACCACACCCCCGATCGCACGCACCCCCTGCCTCACCGCACGCACCGCGCTCATACCCGTGCAACCGCACACGCACGCACGCACCGCACCACGCCCTCCGGCCCCCCCCGCCCCCCCACGTTTACGTACCCCCGCGCACCCCGCCCCCACGCCACTGCACTGCCACGCAGCGCTGTACCCCGTCCCGCCACCCCACGCCACCGCACCCCCCCCCCGCCCCCCGCCGCCACCGCCACCGCCCCCCCGCTCGCTCACGCCGCCTCGTCACACGCACGCTCACCACCCCCCCCCAACCGCCCCCCCCCCCCCCCCCCACCCCCCGCCTCGCCCACCCGCCCCAGACTACTCGAACCCACCGCCTGTCCACCACTCCGCACAACCACCCCCGCACGCACGCCACGCCACCAACACCCCCCCCCACACACACACACGCACGTGTACGTGCACACCACCCGACCCCCCCCCCCCCCCCGCCTGCCTATCGACGTCAACGCATAACACGCACGCCATGGCCACAGCTAACGTGTACGTGCAGCACGCAGCACGCACCGTGTACGTGCACGACGCACGCACGCACGTTGTGGTGCACCACGAACGTAGCGAACGTGTACGTGCCACGCACAGCACGCATGTGTAAGCTTCACACGCACACACGACACCCGCCCCCGCACGCATGCACGCCCACCGTGGTACGTGCACACGCACGCACTGCAGCACCGCTACGTGTACGTGCACTACAATAAACAGCCGCCTTCTCGATAAGAAAGCATGTTGGTCATATCATACTGTAAACCTGTCACACCAGCCCACGCTTCGCTTCTGCAACCATGAACACATAACCAATACACGTGACTGATCTATGACGTCACGTGAAACACTGCTCTATGTACTATTCAGTATTACTATTATATTAGTATAGGAAGTGTCTAAACAACGGATCCGGTTTTCGTATCCTGAAAACTAAACAACCGGCTCCTCTTCTCTGATTGGCTAATTTTTGTCCCTATTTCATTTATTATTGATTTTTGGCTAATTCTTATTTTTATTTTAGAATTAGGGATAGGGTAGGGTTAGGATTATTGTTAGGCGTTGGGTAGGGTTTGGGTTACGGGTCTAGGGTTAGGGACCGGTATTAGCTCATAATCTTCAAGTCTTGGTTGCAGTGGCTCCACGGTAGAACGTTGGCTTCAGTGATAGTGAGGTACCTGTGTTCGAACCCCAATTAAAGGTGTTTTTATTCCTCTGCTTTCTGTATTTCTTTGAAATTTTTATTTGTTTTGCATTTATTCTGTTGCGGCCGTATTCATTTGTTTTGTTACTGTAACTTTTGTTTTATGTTCGAATTAAATATATTTCGTTTCATGTTTTGGCATTAAAATTATCATTTGTCGCTGTTATGTTCGGAAACTGACCCCAATGAAGAAGAGAGCGGATTGTTTAAGTTTCTCAGGCCTCCGAAACCGGGTCCGTCGTTTAGCAGCATGCAGCTACCTATTAGACTATACAATAGATGTAACCCAACACCCCAAGAGGATTAGGGGTACCACCGCGAGCCTTGGTAGTAACAGTTTTAGAGCATAAGCAGTTTACTTTATCGCTTATTGCCTTACAACATCAGAACCCACCCACCCAAACTTAACAGTACAGGTACACACTAAGCCACCACACCCCCCACCCCCCATACACGCCCGGAAAGGATCGGCCCGAAAGCACCCAATACGAGCTCAATCAAGCCTCCCACGCGCGGCCATCCCCTCACCCACGCCCCTAGAAACACACTCCTCATCACAAGATCGCGAAGTACGACCTGGCCCCACGCCCTGCTCGTCACGAAGCAAATATAGTAAAATATTGTTCTAGGAGTAATTTACTAGTATATTTTTAGGCTTACGTGAAGCTTCTAAATTGTGAAGCGAAAACAGTAGTGGAATAAATACAAGTATGAGATCCGAACAAAATACATGATTATACAATTGCTTGGCATCGTTATGCGCAGGATATTAAGTAGAGATAATTCAAAATTAAAGCAAATTCTGAGCAAATATTCTACAGTAATGACCGTATAAATAAACAGTCTTGAGTGTATATTTATAACAACAACAGGCTAGTGGCATACGGTTATGATACCGTAAAATTAATACATTAATGAATTACATATTTATCACAAGAAACTAGTATTAACAGATAGATGACAACCCAATCTAACACTTGCCAAGGCAGTACATAAAGCGAGCGGCAGTAAAAAATAACTCGGAACTAATCACACTCAACTAAATGCTATGTACAAGGTGTATCTTATTAGCAAATATATATTACTATAATGAAAGTAACCTTAGGAAGTGGTCTCTGGCATTGAAACAACTGCGTTTAGAATAATAAATAAATATCCTTGAATAAATAGTTATCTAAAGAATAGGCAATCACATCCCCAGTGTTACAGCATCGCGAAAAAAGTAACAAGAAATGACATAATAATTAGACGTAGAGAACTAGTTAATCAATGCCCACCCCGATATGTCCTCAGATCATCTAAGAGCACTCACCTACTCCCTGTTCGCACACCCCGCATCCGCGTAATTTATACTTTTGCCTGAATGTTTAAGTAGTAGGTGTGTTTGCTTAATTACAGATAACAACGGGCGTTTCCCAAAGTCTTAGGACTCCAGCCGATTTAATTGATTTAAAACCAGTATTAGTTGCTACTCTAGGAGTAAAGAATAAATTATTAGTAGAAGCTCTTGTCTGGTGATGATGAGCATCTGAAATTCTTTTAAAATAATTACAAAATAGTTCAGGGAGGATACCTGCATTGAATTTGAACATAAATTTACCTAGCTCTAAATTATAGATGTCGTTTAGTTTGAGCAGTTGCAAATCATAAAAGTAAGGGGTTGCATGTCCCTCTTTCCAGTTGGGCAATGTTGATAGTTTATACAATTTTGTTTTGAATAGTTTGTAGTGGTGTTAAAGTGGTTTTGTTAGCTGTACCCCAAGTCAAGAGCATAGATTAGAATAGGAGATAGACCAGGGCTAGTAAATAGTGCGAAGCAACTCTTGTGAAATAAAGTGTCTTAATTAGATATAATACCAGTTGATCGTGCAATTTTTTGTTGTAATATGAGTAATATGATTTTTCCATGTGAGTTTATTGTCAATGAAAATTCCTAGATATTTTATACATGAGGTAGAAGGAAGGTAGTGGGTTCCCATTTTAACACTGAAATTATTGTCCGTTTTAATCAGGTTAGAAATAATCATAAATTTAGTTTTTTGATAATTAACTGATAACATATTCGCTGCCATCCATGTGTCAATTTTTTCGATATTAGTGTTCACAGAGTGTTGAAGTACATTGAGGTTACTGTTTGACATAAATAAGTTCGTATCGTCAGCAAATAGTCTGGTACAAAAATCTGAAGCGTTAGGGAGATCATTGATATATATTAGAAAGAGTAGTGGACCCAGAGTAGATCCTTGAGGGACACCACAGGTAGTCTCAACCAAGTTTGATTTATATGAGTTTATCGATGTATAGTGGTGACGTTTAGTTAAGTAAGATCGAAAAAAATCTAAAGCCAAACCTCTGATACCATAGTGTTCCAGTTTTGTAAGTAAGATATTGTGGTTAACTGTATCGAAAGCTTTAGAAAGGTCCAGAAAAATGCAGCAAGTATGCAGCCGCGAGTCTAATGCATTTACAAAGTTATCAAAGATTTCAGCTGTAGCCAGTGCAGTAGAGTAATTTTTTCGAAACCCAAATTGATACTTACTAAGAACGTTATTCTGATTTAAGAATTTCGTGATGCGAGAATAAATGAGTTTTTCAAAAAATTTTGCTAATAGTGATAACAGAGAGATAGGCCGGTAGTTGGCTGGATCATTCTGTGACCCTGTTTTATGTAAAGGAATTATTTTGGCTATTTTGAGTTGATCTGGGAATATCCCACTATTTATAGAAGAATTGAACAAAGTTGTTAAGACAGGGGAAATAATATGAGAGGCTGATTTATAAAATTTAGCCGGTACTTCATCAGGCCCAGTAGCCTTGTTAATATTGATACTTTTGAAGATAGAGATGACTTCATCATTAATAATAGGAGACAAGAAAATGGAATTAGTGGCCGGATTCAATAAAAAGTTCTGAAAAGAAGTATTCGTCTTATTTATTTTACTAGACATTGACACACCAACACTTTGAAAGTAATTGTTGAATTTTTCACTAACTGCTGTTGAACCGTAATCTGTACTGTGCTCCGGTAAGTGAATTTCTGGCTTAACAGAAACTTTATTTTTTAGTTTAATTATTTCATTGATTGTGGACCATGTTTTTCTCATATTGTTTTTATTCACTTCTAGTAGATTATTATAATATTGTTTTTTAGAAATTTCTTTGATATGTGTTAACTTATTGGAGTATTTTTTGTATAAGCGACGCATGGACTCAGTTCCTTTTAAGTAGTGAGAATGAAATAGTTTAGATTTGAATTTAATTGAGGTTCTCATACCAGCAGTGATCCATGGTTTAGCACAAAATTTAGATTTAGTCCTAGATAAAGTTGTCAATGGTGCGTGTTTATCCAGGTTATTTTTAAATATAGCAATAAACTGGTTGAAGCCTAAATTAGGTTCAGTAGCTACAAAATTGACTAGATCCAATTCCTGTTGTAGACTATCACAAAATGATTCATGATTAAAATTTTTCATTGAACGTATGACAATTCTCTTTTTTTGTTCTAACCTACTATGTTGTACAAGAATAAATATTGGTAAATGGTCTGAAATTTCATGTGTAATAATACCAGAGTTTATAATATTGCTAACATTGTTAGAGTAAAAATGATCAATAAGTGTTTTAGATGTTTGGGTGATACGAGTTGGTTTCGTAATTAGAGGCATAAATTGATTGGAGTAGAGCATATTGATGTAGTTATTTGTTTGACTGTTTGATTCTTGTTTCAAAAGATCTATGTTAAAATCGCCACAAATGTAATAGTTGTCTGAAAAATTATTAAAATTCTGTAGAATATCATTCATTTGTGATTCAAAAGGCTGTATTTCATTGTTTGGGTGTCGGTAGATGACACCAACTGTAGTTTTTTTGTTGAAATTACCTAATGTGATCCAGAGTTGCTCAGCATGCACTCCTATCAGTGATATATCCTTCCGCAAAGTGTAATTAAAATAATCTCTTATATACATCCCAACTCCTCCAGCATTGGTAGCTGAATCCTGTCTAATAAATATGTAACCAGGTATATCAATATTATAGTGCACGTTGGATCCTAGCTTTGTTTCAGAAATGGCAATTATGTCAGGAATTTTGGCAGTATTTAATTGCGCAAGTAAATCTAGAAGATATGTAAGGTTTTTTTGTAAACTTCGTGCATTTATATGTAGAATAAATAAGTCATTTGACTTGTCCTTACCAATTAGTTGTCGAAGGGTTTCAATTTTCATATACTTACTGTTAGAATGTCTCAGATAATGGTCAGGGTCTCTATCGTCATTTTTAATAGGATCGTATAGTTCAGAATCTGTAAGGGAAGACATTAGAGGATTGATTAGTTCAAGTAAGGGAAAAGTGGAACTTACAGTTTCTATAAAGTCATCATCATTAATTTTCTGAAAAGGAAGAATTGTATCAATACAGGAATAGCAATAAAATGGTTCACTCGAGGTGCTCAAAAATTCAAATTGTTGTTTCGTTAAAGTTGTGCATTTTAAGTGAGACCAAATTAGACATATATTACATAAAATAGCACATTGGTTAGCTTTACATGGTTTTAAGCATTTACTACAAGGGAAATGCACCATTGGTATCTTTCAAAATTACAAGATGTACAAATTCTTCGAGAGATAAGTTAAGTGAAGTCCGCAGATCGGCGACGAGATTGAAGTTGCGTTAAATCGGTTTCGTTGCGAAGTTCCATAACTTCGCTTTCGTCGTTCTTCCTGCTGTAGATCCTTCCAGATCTCGTCCACAGGTGTTTGAAGACTCCATGTCGTTTCGCAGCCAGGCATTTACTGAAGAAAGCTCGACGCACCTTGGTTAGACTCTCGTTGATATAGATTTTTTCTGTCGAGGTAAATCCTAACCTGTCCGCCGACCCCACATGTCTCCTGTTGGCCATCAGTTCATTCCTTTTGTCACGTCTGACAAGTTTAGCGATTATTTTCGGCGGAGCTCCAGACCTTGGCGGTGGTAGTCTGTGTATAGTGCTGATGTCCAGCTCAGATAGATCAACTTTCATGTTTGATGCGATTGATTTTAAAATATCAATCAGGTTTTCATTTGCGACGTAAGGGATGTTGGATATCTCAAGTAAATCTCGTCGTCCATACTGCTCTAGCTCGTCGACTTCCCTGATGGTCTCACTACTGCTTCTCTCCAGGTTGTGGATATATCTGCATTAGTTCGTCCGATTTCTTAGCCCCTAGCACACAACCTTTGCCGATCCCATGGAGTCCAGATGTGGTATCGCACCCACATACAGCATGCAGCAATGGTAGGTATGTGCATAGCCGGCTTCCTAAAATTGCACATGTCGTCTGGATGTTCCACAGTGGTCTCTTAATTGCACTCTTCTCTGACTTCATGAACAAGCTGGTACCTGGTTTATGGTGGTGGCACAAGAGCACAAGGATGTCAGTATCCTCTGCAATGACAAATGTCGTCTCGTACACGGCCATGTTCACGGCTGTCTGGACAATCAACAGATCGGCGTCGTCTTCTGCATGAATGGTTTCGATGTCCTGTTTCCTCATCTCATCAGATAGCATGTTGATGAACTCTTGTTTGTTTGATTTGTTCATCAGGAATGTCTTCTTGTCTATCTTCAATGGTAAGTCAAGCGCTAGTTTTACTTTTGCTGACGATTGACCCGCTGCACGTCGTTGGTGTGTCACTGTCTTGATTGTTTCCTGTGAGTAGCCATCATATACAACTATTGGGTGGCCACACGTATATATGTGTTGATTATTTGTCTATACATATCCCCCTTTGACCATGGCAAACGCTGTAGAAGAGAACCACCATCTAGAACATTGCATTCTGCTTCTGGAATATTAATGTCTTGTGTCTCTGCAGAGTTTAGAAATAGCATCCGCAAGTTTTGGTTTTGTAGGAGCGTTTAGTAGGCCATGCTTTGTAAAGAGGGATGGTGGATAAAGCGACAGCTCGTATCTGAAAACCTCATTTAGATCGATATCAGTGTTATTTGCTATGATCAGGAGTCTCTGAAAGAGCAGCTGCAGATCGACAACCAATTCCTCTCTATCGGAAATCACCTTTGCTCCCATCACTTTGACTTGGTTCTTTTTCTTGAAGACATATTTTGTAACCTGCTCGCCTTCCATGCTGGTAATGATGGACTTGCCTATATCTTTAGCCATGTGAGCGTTGGACACACTTGAAGCAATGCCTGTTGATATGTCATACAAGTAATCGCTCTTTTTGAACGGATCATGGCTTTCAAGGTATTCAAGAATGATTGCCGTATCTGCCATATCTCGCTTTATTGCACTTTGACTGAGTTCACTGGTCGTGTTCTTGTAGCTACTGAGCTTCTCCATCTCGGTTGTTATCTGTGCATAATCAGGCATCGTCAGCAGCCACCTTGTCCGTTGCGTCTCGTCCATCCCTCGTCCATGCGTGATTCTACGCTCTTTAGAGACTTCATTCAAACCTGCGCAATGATCAGATCTGTTGCCAAAGCACTCCAGAATCGATCGTTACGCCTGACAAACATATTTCCACCCATGAACTCTTGGTTCAGCATGTCCTGCAGGAACAGATAGACGGACTTAGCATAACTGTTGTGCCCACTTGCTGCGAAGTATGGTAGCATTTTCTTCAGGGACTTCAGGTGAAGCATGAAGTTGCCAGTGCGTTGAGCCTTTAGGTCAGATCTCAGAAGATCAATTGTTCTGTTCAATAACTTCCCTGTTGGTGTTGCAGATATGTCAAGCTTTGCTTTCTGGAAAAGCTGATCGAGTGCTTGGATAATATCATCATTTGTTTCAGATACATGTGTTTCATCGCCGAAAACCTCGTCAAACATCTGTAGAGCATGGGCCACTACCTGTTCGTTGGCTTCTTCTTTTGATATCTTCTTCAAAAGGACTGCGTTAAGAGCGCCATCCACCAAAGTGGCCCCTGACTGTTCTTGCATACGCCTTCCCGCTGAGCATATGTGTGACTGTGTTACCGCAAAGGCTAACTCGAGCAAGGTTGAGAAACCACTCGACTTCATGAAATGGCTAATGCTTCCGAGAAACGACATCAGTGTACGTATGGAAGGCTCTAAGTATAAGGATGGCATTGCTCATCTCTTCTTCTTGGCTGATGATCAGTTTGGCCTTCATCCAGAGAGGCTGGTCAAACGTTACTATCGGCTGGACGTTGTACTTCATACATTGATTGTTCACAAACGTTAGTGTTGAATACATGCAGCTCATGTCGGTAGGGTCTAGATCTATCATTAGAAGGAAATGGAAAAACGCCTTCCCTTGGTGCTGTCCGTGTGTTACTGCTTGCATGAAGCCCGACCAGACAGGTCTTAATCTGTGTGGATACGAGATCTTCCAAAGTAAATCAAGATGTCGTCTTGCATCTTCGGCAACTATATCTTGTATGTGTTCGTACAGAAGATTCTCACCACATTTTCCCAGCTTCCGAAACGGTAGTATTTGTAGACTTGAAGTGTGTTCTTGTAGACTGGACTTGTCTCTGGGGATGGTACGGTCGGACTTGAATGGTAAACACCGAGGTGGAAATTTAAATGGGGCAACAGACGCAGTGACATCTCAGGATACGTCCGAGAGGGAGGAATCATATTCTACCTTGGAACAATTGATTGCCATGAGGAGGATGAAGCGTGGTATGTACCACTAAACATATGCGGCTCAACTGTAAAATTTAAAATAGACACGGGAGCGGACGTAACAGTAATTTCACACACCATCTGGCGATCATTGAAAAGTCACCCACACCTGATGCACAACAAGGTCAAGCTCAACAGTCCTGGGGGCCAGCTCAAGGTTCTAGCTAGGTGCACTTACAGCTGTCATCACTCACAAGGGGAAAGGCTATACATTTCGCGTAGTCGTGATAGATGGAACAGGACCAGTCAGCCTGCTAGCCCTCGGAGTCGCAAAGAAAATGGGCCTAGTTACCCATGTAGATGAAATCTTGAGTCAGTTCAACTCAGATATTGGTCACTTAAAGACCGGACCAGTCAAGATCAGTTTGACAGCAGGTGTAACACCACTGTGTGTCACCACCGCACGAAAAGTTTCGTTTCCCCTGATTGATGCGGTAAAAACAGAAATACGGAGAATGCAGGATAGTGGAGTGATCCGTCCTGTCACTGGGCCCACCGAATGGTGTGCAGCTATGGTTCCGGTTCAGAAGAAAAATGGTAAACTGCGCATTTGTGTTGACCTAAAAAGACTGAATAGGGCTGTTTGCAGAGCACATCACTTCCGAATCTAAGCGACATCGCTCCTAAGTTGGCTCAGTCCAACTACTTTACCAAGCTGGATGCAGCAAGTGGATTTTGGCAGATCCCCTTGGATGAAAAAAAGCCAACTGCTCACAACATTCATGACGCCGTTTGGGAGGTATGCATTCTGTCGCGTTCCCTTTGGTATTACTTCGGCGCCAGAGATCTTCCAGCGAAAAATGAC
>NW_014577409.1:29465-30610 GCF_000485595.1 Priapulus caudatus
GGTCGACTATTACTCTCGTTGGATCGAAGTGAAGAGGCTGACAAGTCTGACCAGCTCTGCGGTAATTACAAGAATGAAAGCAATGTTTACGGCTTTCGGTATCCCAGATGTAGTAATATCGGATAATGGGCCGCAATATACCTCTCAGGAATTCCGTCAGTTTGCTAAGTCGTGGGGATTCACTCACAAAACGACCAACCCATACACACTATAATATCTCTACATCTGATAAAGATCTAAAGACTCGATGTTTGTCGCACACTAAACATTTATTGCAGCTGCTCCACTCCGGTGTCAATTCCCGCCTCCCCCGAATCCCCGGATGTTCCCGGTTATAAATAACGCAGATGTTACACCAAGACATTACACACACCACAAGAGAATGGGATGGCTGAACGTGCCATGCAGACGACTAAACACTTACTGAAGCTGGATAATCCAGAGATTGGATTGTTGAACTATAGAGCAACTGCGCATTCAGCCACGGGTGTGTCTCCGTCTATGGCACTACAGGGACGAGAACTCCGGACCAGACTTCCAATACTGGAGCGAAATCTACTGCCAAAGGTTCCAGATACCAGCACCATCCGTCAGTCCGACGAATCAGCTAAAGCCACCTACAAGAGGTATTCTGATGCCAGGAAAGGTGCTCGAATACTACCTCACCTGTCAAGTGGCAAGTCTGCACTGACGAAGCTGGACACAGAGAAGCGGTGGACCAAGTGGGGAACAGTTATCAGTTGGGACGAAAACAACCGATCCTACATCATTCAGACGAATGCTGGAATTCATCGTTGGAACCGTAAACATATACAAGACACCGCAGTGACACCTAGTGGGCAGAATTCTACGCCACCTCCATCCACACAGCAAGGCATAGTTGTGCCGGCAGCAGAGTAACCGGTTGTTTTTGAACAACTTTTACGCAACATTGCGCCAGGCAACAATGGTCTCGAGTTGAAGGAAGATGCAGATACAACTTTGCCATCTGATGTCAAGCAACAACCTATGGTACTAGTGACCTTCACATCGAGGGGCGGGCAGTGCGTCTACCTCACCGTTTCAGAGACTACAAGTGTTAGTTTAAGGCGACTAAGATCCGCTAAGGGCAGAATAATCCCTGGATCTGAAGTCCAGGCAGTGGG
>NW_014577409.1:30707-35262 GCF_000485595.1 Priapulus caudatus
CCTTCACATTCTCTTAACGTAACTGCTTTGAATCGAGAACCGAATGACAGTAACCTACCGAGCTTTGAATCAAGCTCCTTCACATTCTCTTAACGTAACTGCTTTGAATCGAGAACCGAATGACAGTAACCTACCGAGCTTTGAATCAAGCTCCTTCACATTCTCTTAACGTAACTGCTTTGAATCGAGAACCGAATGACAGTAACCTACCGAGCTTTGAATCAAGCTCCTTCACATTCTCTTAACGTAACTGCTTTGAATCGAGAACCGAATCACGTGGTAACCTACCGAGCTTTCAATCAAACTCCTTTACATTCTCTTAAGGATACTCTTAACGATAACTCTTGCTCTAATGAAGATTAAACGTTTATTGACGAATGAATTGAATCAATCACACGTTTTATTTATAGAGGAGATTTATCTCTATGCTCAAGCCAAAAAAATTCATGAAATTTCCAGCACCTAATTATGTTACCACGCAAATTTTGCTTTTTTATGTAAAAATGGTATTTTGGATATTTCTCAATTACCACAAAGAGTGAGGAAGCAAAATTTTCGCCACAAGCACAGGTTAAGCACAATATGTACCAAAATAGCGCATCAGGACTTTTCTTTAAGTTTCATATTTACTGAGAAAAATGAAAAAAACTGCTTAAAAATCAAGTTGTTTGTTAAAATTAAAAATTTTAGCGAATAAAGAGGCATAGCTAATAAAATACGGCACTTAATAACAATCCCTGACGCACTTTTTAACAGCAATATGTTACCATTAAAACGAGTGTAAAATTAAATTAATCCGAGTTGTAATCACAGAGAAATATCCATTTATACATCGCCTACTATGTCAGAAATCGAAAGGGAGAAATCAGCGTTTTTCTATTTTTCACAATGATCGACCGCCTGTGTGCAAAATGGGTGAATTAACGTGTGTGAAACATCTACTGTTAGTACTTACTGTGACATATCCATGAATAACTGACACCACTAAATTGGTAATATGTTTCATGCACCTTGAGAAATTGTGAGAAATTACGCGGTTACCACTCTTTCATGCAAAACGCGCGTACGATGTGTACTGCATGCCGTTACTAAGCTATGTGTCAACAAACACGCGCCTAAATGCCAGGTGTGTAACACGGGAAACGGGGCTATTTTCGGTCGCGCGGCAATTTCAACTATCACTGGCAGATGACAGCTGTAGGAGGGTTGATGCTGAATGATTCTGGCGTAGTGAATATCATGAAAATTCTGATTGTATCATGTCTCTGACGTCATCAGTGACGTCAGCTGCTGCTTACTACACGTGTATGCGGGCAATCAAAACGCTCTAAAAGTTCACATGTACCGTTATATGGAGAAATGAGCATGTACACAGGTGGCACATAGTGTTAGCCATCGAATAAAGTTTAAAATGAAAAGTGGATAAAATTTTGCCTAAAACCTTGAGGGTATCTGCTTTGAATCGAGAACCGAATCATGTGGTAACCATAGTCCGCATATGCATGGAAATGTCCTTGAATTTGATACGACTCCTTGTAAACTCCTTGAATTTTAAAATATACACCCATTGACAGTTCTGCACCTATGTTCTGCGCCAGTAGTTTCGGGCCTTAGTTAGTTTCTGGCCAGTAGTTTCTGCCAGTAGTAGCAGAATGCCTCTAGGGGCAGCGCGTCTCCCAAGTCCGAAATAGTAGGTCTCAGGGAGAGATAGTGATCCGCTAGATGGCGCATTATTTGTATAAATAAGTTGTGGATATAAAAATCAGTTAACCCTAACCCTAACCCTAACCCTAATCCTAACCCTAACCCTATCCCTAATTAAAAAAATATATAATACTAATAATTCGGCGCATTTCGGACTTGGGAGACGCGCTGCCCCTAGTCGCAGCTGTAGTTTCGGGTTAGGGTATTATCGCACCCCTGACAGCAGGCTATCCCAGAAACCACCGCACCGATGCATGTATGCATGGCACATCCAAAATATATAATTCCAATACGGCTGAATAGCCGACCTGGTAGGGCGGCTGGCGTTACGACTGAAAATCGTCAGTTCGAATCCCATCTGTTTATTTTTTTATTTTTTTATTTTTATCCATTTAACTATTTTTTCGCAAATATTTACATAATTTATTTACAATTTAATTACATTTATTAGTGTTAATTAAATTTAATTTGGGTTAGCGTTAGGGAGTAGGGCGTAGGCTGCGGTGGTTTCTGGGATAGGACCTGCTGTGAGGGGTGTGATATAACCTCGACCGTAGTTTCGCATCTCCGCGAGAGCCCGGATGTGCGAGTAAACTCCGCCATGTCGTTTATCTCGATGCATTATCTGCCTTGCATACGCAGGTCGCTCACCTTTGTGTCTAAGAACAGTGCACGTAGCAGGGAATAGAGCACCGATAATGGATGACCTGAGTGA
This sequence comes from Priapulus caudatus, assembly GCF_000485595.1. Lineage (NCBI taxonomy): Eukaryota > Metazoa > Priapulida > Priapulimorpha > Priapulimorphida > Priapulidae > Priapulus > Priapulus caudatus. The sequence continues at coordinate 33,127 of NW_014577409.1, forward strand.
CATGACACTTGACGATCTGCAGCCGGATATCCACGCGAAGCGCGAAAACACAGCGTAGCGGCAAACTAACTCAACTTCGCTGCCCCCACTCTATCACCTTAGCCAGGTCCCTTTGGGTATAGACGAAAGCCCGGATAATTGCTGAATTGAGCAGTTCTGCCCATTGCAGGAGGGGTTTCACTACGCACGTAGCTGGACATTTCCTACAAATGGTCGTAATTGTTGGTTTGCTGGTCGGGGCGTTTCCTTTTCCTCTAGAAAAGCGAGTTTCCATTTTTTCTGTTTCACGCCGTGAAATTATTCTCGTACATTTGGTGTCCGATAGATGGCGCAACGAGGCCATGTACATAGCATTTTCAAGTCCTTTTTCTACACAAGGCTCGGCTGACTAAGCTAGACTGCTACCCGGTGGACAGTTCCACACGCTGCACTAACTATAAGTTCAGTGTAGCCAAGGATACTTGGCGGAGTGAAGGTCCGTTACCAGTCTAGCTGAAATCGTCACTTGCGCTTCAACTTCCCGTATCCATGTTGATATCGATACCCCGGATCTTCTGATATTTGCGATGATAACGTCATAGTTACAGCATGTATATATAGCAGAGCAGAGTGCATATAGCATAGAGCTATGCATAGAGCATAGAGCATATATAGTTTCGGATTCATACATATCCATCGATATTCCATCCATCCATATATCATGCAATGTACACATGTGACGTTTGTCGGTCGCCGTATGAGACTCACGAAGGACTGGCGTATCACATGCGCACGCACCACAAAGATAGACCGTACGGATGCGACGTGTGTGTGGCGTCATTTAAAACTCGACATACGTTGAAAAAGCACATCCAAACGCACAGAAAAGATCGACCATACCAATGCGATGTGTGTGTGTCGTCATTTAAAACTCGAGATACGTTGAAAATGCACATCCAAACGCACAGAAAAGATCGACCATACCAATGCGATGTGTGTGTGTCGTCATTTAAAACTCGAGATACGTTGAAAATGCACATCCAAACGCACAGAAAAGATCGACCATACCAATGCGATGTGTGTGTGTCGACATTTAAAACTGTGCTTGGACTAAAGAACCATGCACGCAAGCACAGCGACAAGAGGCCGCACAAATGTGACGTGTGTGCAGCGACGTTTAAAACTCGGCAGGGAGTGACAAGCCACATGCACAGACACAGCGACGAGAGACCGTACAAATGCGAAGTGTGCGGTGCAACGTTCAAAATATTGCAGCGACTGATGGACCACATGCTCATACACACCGGAGAGAGACCCTACAAGTGTAAAGTGTGTCCGTGGGCTTTCCGCAGCATGTCAAATTTAAACAAGCACACACGCATACACACAGGTGAGAGACCCTACGGCTGCACAGTGTGTCCAGCACGGTTTAAGATCAACGCGCATCTCAAGTCACATCTGCGCATACACACGGGAGAGAAACCGTACACCTGCCACTTGTGCGAGTATCGCAGTGTGACACGTTCCGACCTGAAGAAGCATCTCATGGTTCACACCGGCGAGAAACCGTTTGCGTGTGATACTTGTGCAGCGACGTTCGCTCGCAAGCATCTTCTTCTTTCACACGAGCAAGTGCACACTGGGAAGAGACGGCACCAGTGCGACGTGTGTAAACTGCGCATTGCGTCTGTGTCGGACCTGCACAAGCACATGCGCACTCACACCGGTGAGAAACCGTATCGCTGTGACGTTTGCAAGAAGAGCTTCAGCCAGGCCCCTCGACTGTCGGCCCACTTTGCCAAAGCTCACTCACAGTAAGCAGTCACACGACAAGACTAGACGATCATACGACGAACAGTCAAAAAAGAAGACCAACAGTCACTTGACGAGAAAATGCGGTCACATCATCACATGTATGGCTAACTTGTTGGTGGTTTGGTTAACACACTAAGTTGTCCCACTACGAAGCTGTAATTGCACAACACAACTGATGTCATGACATTGCACTGTGTCATAAGTCTGTAAGCCTGCTAGACAGTTGACCAGTAATGTCATCGTGATTCGCACGGAACGACCATCGCGCCACTCTCAAGAAGACCATGCTTACCAAAGAGCCCGCCCCTAGCCTACTTTCATACACCATGTTTTCCGATGACT
>NW_014577409.1:35272-40156 GCF_000485595.1 Priapulus caudatus
CCACGTGTATGGGTGCGTGCGTGCGTGCGTGTGCACGTACATGTGCGCACGTACAAGTGTGTGCGTGCGTGTGTGCGTGCGTGCGTGCATGCGTACGTGTGCGCTTGCGTCCATATGTGAAGTGGGTGTTTATTTTTGTGTGTGTGCTGAGGAGTTATGTAATATGTTTATTGAGATTCACGGTGATATTAGTGGTGCATATGTGAAGTGGGTGTTGATTCTTTTGTGTGTGCTGAGGAGTTATGTAATATGTTTATTGAGATTCACGGTGATATTAGTGGTGCATATGTGAAGTGGGTGTTGATTCTTTGTGTGTGCTCGAGGTAGTTATGTAATATGTTTATTGAGATTCACGGTGATATTAGTGGTGCATATGTGAAGTGGGTGTTGATTCTTTTGTGTGTGCTCAGGAGTTATGTAATATGTTTATTGAGATTCACGGTGATCTTAGTGGTGCATATGTGAAGTGGGTGTTGATTCTTTTGTGTGTGCTCAGGAGTTATGTAATATGTTTATTGAGATTATTAATGCTACAAAGACTCAAGTTGCAATACAAATTATGTATATCTTTATTTCTAAAATGCAGCCATTTACTACAGACACTAGGCATTACTGCTGACAATAGCTCGCCTAAAGTTGGAAATCATGAAGCAGACCTTAAAATTCTTCCACCGAGAGAAATCTTCTGATGGGGCAGGTCTCTTTTTAATATTTTAAATGTCTTGCTTAGACCAATGACCCTCTCTACATGAATCCTCTTAGATGCGATACGTCTATCCCTAACAACTGTCTCTGCATTAAGTTGGGATTTTCCTTTGAGCATTGACGGCGTGTTTACATGCACATTACAGCGTCAACCTTAAGTCTCTTGCTTTCGTCTAAAAATAAAACATTTAAGAAAACGTTAATGAAAATATATTACTTACGAATATATACTTTACGAAGGCATTTTAACTTGGTTATATCGCTATGACGATACGATCGGCTATTCGTGATTTCTGTATCTTTCCAACTGACCGGTTGATTGCGCAATCGTTGTAACACCTCTAACTCCCGCTTCGCCACCTGCTGACAAAGATAGCGGCTAACCCCATTGTCCTGGGAAAGTAACTGTTGTTATTTCCCTGGAAAAGTACTCAAAACTACTGGAATTCATAAAATAAGAAAAATAAAGCAATAAATATGTCTGTGTTCATTTTATTAATTCTGTTAATCTCTGTTTTTTTTTCTGAATCAAAAGTTTTCATGTCTTCTATTCCATGTAAGTCATGTAATGTATCTAACTATCTTTTCCAGCTGTGCTAAGTCCGAGTTTAGCTTCACGCGACTGGAAGTTATTTTTCGTATGCATGCGGCCTTACAAAAGCTGTCCGATGTTTAAACATGGCTGCATCCATGAAGGGGAGTGTGCCGAACCGCCGAACGTGACATTTTTTATTTGAAGAAGAACAATTGTGTAAGATACACACATTTATGCCCGGATGTGTCAGACATTTGGCTCCTTTACCCTAATATAGTTGAATGGGTTGGGTGTTACTGCTAATTCTATCCCTATCAAGGTATCAGACAGCTGTGCTCTCTAGTAATAATGTTAGTTTTGTTACTGTTACTAGTGTTAGTGTTAGTGTCACTGTTACGTTAGAATAAAGTGGATGTTGTTATTGAATATTGTTAATGATGTGTACTACTAGTACTACTGCCTACTCACAGGCACTTGAAGCATATCAACAGTAAACATACGACCCGCCATCGCGCGTACACTGACACATATACATATATGTATATGTATATATGTATATGTGTCAGTGTACGCGCGATGGCGGGTCGTATGTTTACTGTTGATATGCTTCAAGTGCCTGTGTGCCTACTGGTAACTAGGGTCCCTAAATTTAGTAATTGTTGGTTTGGGCCAAATTACTGTAGCCTGTAGGCCTACGTATTGAATTTACAGTAGATTACTTGACTGGCATGTGAGCTGTAACACTTCAGTGGCAACAATTACGCAGTGGATATTTAACCGTATACGGCAGAGTATCCACTTCCGCTATTTTACAGTACAGTACAGAGTAGATACAATAATGTAACCCAAACCCAAGAGGATAGGGGTCCTAGGATAGGGGACCTATCCTCTTGGGTTTGGGTTACATTATTGTATCTAAGTACAGAGTACTTCTGAATTGATAGTATATTTATGTACGCAGTGGCTACGCGTCCGGAACCGGTCTCGCTGTATTTATTTAAAAAAACTTGTGATATATGTAAAAATGTAATATACTTGAAAGCGTACCCGTACGGTAAATAAATTTCAAAATCTATAAAAAAAAATCTAGCCTCCAGGCTACGCATCCGGACATCTACTCGCACAGTGCTTGCGCGACTCGCGTACACGCATGATTGCGCAACGGGATGCTCTGCTGATTGTCGAAAATATACAATAGCATCTATCCTTTCATCCGTCCTCTCTCTCGCATCTCTTGGTTGTCCTCCGGACAACCCACAAAAAACCCTTAAAATTGAGCACTGTCGATGGTCCTACCTTCTTGCCCGTGTCTCCCGACGACGGCTCGCTGATGAGGAGGCTGGAGATGGCGGTCGACAGCTCCTGGCTGATCTTGCGGGGCAGGTCGGGGAAGCTGCGCACGATGAGACGTGCGTGGTCGCAGAGCATCAGCAGACTGTCCGTCGCTACGCGCGCCACCGCCATGTTGTTGAACTGTAACGCCACGGCAACGAAACGGTTACTCGCCTGTCAGGGCAAACTTGCGTGACGTGTTCACGGTTCTCCTTCATCGTCTCTGTTGTATTACATCTAGGTTGAGGTGCGTTTATGCCTAACATTTTGTGACCAATATCATTCGTGTGCCTTCGTAACCGCATTACCGAAAAAGTCATTTGAACTTTAGATTATTTTGTAGCATTACATTTGGAGTAGTGATTATTTGGTTTGGGATTGACTAATCTAAGCAGTTACGGCTATGGCAGCATTAGATGCGAAATCTCCCATATTATTCGTATGCCTTCGTAACTGCATTACCGAGAAAGTCATTTGACCTTGGTCATTTGAAAGTGAATTTAATTTTTTATTTATTTAAGATTATTATTTTTATTTTGTAGTATTATACTTGGAGTAGTGATTATTTGGTTTGGAGGTGACTAATCTAAGCAGTACCAGCAATGTCAGCTTCTTTACAGCAGTTGTACAAAGATGTAAGTGTGAAATTGGTTGAGGTGTGCCGAGACAGCTAATCATCCATCAGGCACACATATTCAGGATGTCTACCTGCATAGCAGGCTCAAGTGTCTGCAATAGGCCGCCCGACAATGCCATCTAATGCACGGCACCAATCAACCCGATCGTTCGTCACATGACAGCCCTGTGACATACTGCTCTAGTTCTGTCAAATTAGCTCCCCCATCAACCAATTGCAGGCATTGTTTCTATAGTAAACTCGACAATCTGACATTATTCTGAGACACGATCGTTGCCTGGGTCTAGATCACAGCTAGTCGCACTGTTCAGGTTGATGTAATGGGTCACGTCAAGCCTGATCATGTCAGCGACGATGGTGAGCAGGATTATAAAGACGTGCGCGCAAGTGTGTGCACGCACGTAGTACAGTCAAACATGTTAGCAGTCACCTCTCTAGAACGGCCACCTATCTATAAAGGACACTTGGCATTTACTTGCGGTTGGACTGTATATATGGCGTTTAGACGTCAACAGCCATGCCCGAGTGATGCACGGTACGCTACTGACGATGTAACAATTGCCGTACGCTACGATATACGTGAAGCGATGATGACGATAACACTTGCACTGAGTGCGAGTAGCAGAACATCGAAAGCAGGGTTCGTAGCGGGTCTTCCAAAGTCTTATAAGTACTTATTTTGCCTAAAATAAAATAAGGGCCCTTATTAGTACTTATTTTGGGTGAAATCTTAGAAAAGTACTTAGTAGTCCTTATTTTTTGCTAAAGGACCATTTTTTCAACATTTTCTGTGTTGAATTTCGGCGAAACGGCTTTATATAAATATTATTAGCGTACTTTAATAGTCGGTGATTTATCAGAAATCGCGTAAAAAAGTCTTATTTTGGCCTCTAGAAAGAGTCTTATAAGTCCTTATTTCAACATGTGTCTTACTACTATGAACCCTGGAAAGCCTCTCTCATCTTGGAATGGAAGGTGGCATGAGTGAGTTCCTCGTACAGATAGATGCCGATGCTGCTGATCGCAATACACCTGTCAAACACAAGCGCAGCTGACATGTACACACATGCATCCACACACATGCACAAGCACACATCCACGTATGTACACACGCACATGCGATCGGGGGGACGCATCAATATTAGACACACCATCGTCTTAACAGATAGTGAGTAGATTCTAGTCTTTTATGTGCTTATATTATTATTGGTAGTTATCTTATTGGTAGTTATATTATGGTAGGTTATATTATTGGTATTTATAGTTCAAAATGAAGAAATGAAATATCTGTTAAATGCAAAATAAATACTAATAAGAAAAACCATTGCTAGTGTCACTGTTTCCATGATTCGTAGTTGATTTACTGTGACATGCACCACAGCTTATTTGTTTTTGTTTTTTAGATATTCTAATATAAATAAGGCACAGAGTGTGAGAGTCAGAGAGAGAGAAAGAGAGAGCGACCGAGAGACAGAGAGAGAAAGAGTGATCGAGAGACAGAGAGAGAGCGATCGAGAGACAGAGAGAGAGAGTGATTGAGAGACAGAGAGAGAGAGCGATTGAGAGACAGAGAGAGCGATCGAGAGTCAGAGAGAGAGAGAGAGAGAGAGACAGCGAGCGATGAGAATAAGGTGAGATGGGAGTTCAGTGAGCGTACCTACCAGTCCAGCTGGCT
>NW_014577409.1:40166-43077 GCF_000485595.1 Priapulus caudatus
GTTATTTATTTAAGATTATTATTTTTATTTTGTAGTATTATACTTGGGGTAGTGATTATTTGGTTTGGAGGTGACTGATCTAAGCAGTGCCAGCAATGTCAGCTTCTTTACAGCAGTTGTACAAAGATGTAAGTGTGAAATTGGTTGAGGTGTGCCGAGACAGCTAATCATCCATCAGGCACACATATTCAGGATGTCTACCTCCATAGCAGACTCATGTGTCTGCAATAGACCGCCCGACAATACTATCTAATGCACGACACCAATCAACCCGATCGTTCGTCACATGACAGCCCTGTGACATACTGCTCTAGTTCTGTCAAATTAGCTCCCCCATCAACCAATTGCAGGCATTGTTTCTATAGTAAACTCGACAATCTGACATTATTCTGAGACACGACCGTTGCCTGGGTCTAGATCACAGCTGGTCGCACTGTTCAGGTTGATGTAATGGGTCACGTCAAGTCTGATCGTGTCAGCGTCGATGGTGAGCAGGATTATAAAGACGTGCGCGCAAGTGTGTGCACGCACGTACAGTCAAACATGTTAGCAGTCACCTCTCTAGAACGGCCACCTATCTATAAAGGACACTTGGCATTTACTTGCGGTTGGACTGTATATATGGCGTTTAGACGTCAACAGCCGTGTCCGAGTGATGCACGGTACGCTACTGACGATGTGACAATTGCCGTACGCTACGATATACGTGAAGCGATGATGACGATAACACTTGCACTGAGTGCGAGCAGCAGAACATCGAAAGCCTCTCTCATCTTGGAATGGAAGGTGGCATGAGTGAGTTCCTCGTACAGATAGATGCCGATGCTGCTGATCGCAATACACCTGTCAAACACAAGCGCAGCTGACATGTACACACATGCATCCACACACATGCACAAGCACACATCCACGTATGTACACACGCACACGCATATGCGATTGGGGGGGGCGCATCAATATTAGACACACCATCGTCTTAACAGATAGTGAGTAGATTCTAGTCTTTTATGTGCTTATATTATTATTGGTAGTTATCTTATTGGTAGTTATATTATGGTAGGTTATATTATTGGTATTTATAGTTCAAAATGAAGAAATGAAATATCTGTTAAATGCAAAATAAATACTGATAAGAAAAACCATTGCTAGTGTTACTGTTTCCATGATTCGTAGTTGATTTACTGTGACATGCACCACATCCTATTTGTTTTTGTTTTTTAGGTATTCTAATATAAATAAGGCACGGAGTGTGAGAGTCAGAGAGAGAGAAAGAGAGAGCGACCGAGAGACGGAGAGAGAAAGAGTGATCGAGAGACAGACAGAGAGAGAAAGAGTGATCGAGAGACAGAGAGAGAGAGTGATTGAGAGACAGAGAGAGAGAGTGATTGAGAGACAAAGAGAGAGAGCGATTGAGAGACAGAGAGAGAGAGCGATTGAGAGACAAAGAGAGAGAGCGATTGAGAGTCAGAGAGAGAGAGAGAGAGAGAGAGAGAGACAGCGAGCGATGAGAATAAGGTGAGATGGGAGTTCAGTGAGCGTACCTAGCCAGTCCAGCTGGCTCCTTGCGTCCACATCTCATCAGCGCGTTGATGATGTTGTCCTTGGCGTGCTCACGCGTGAGCAGCTCGACACCGGGCGTGCCGCTGTCAGCGACGCGTGTCTGCAGCACGGGCATCGAGCCGTACAGGTTAGCAAAGCAGATGAGAGAACCGAGCAGTGACACGGCTTCGGTCTTCGGCTCCTGCAAGAGCGGAATAACATCGTCACTGATGTGCTGTCGGCCAGTTTTCATTCTCACCTAGCTTCAGCCTCAGTATCAGTCACAGCTTTAGCATCGGTCACAGCTTCAGCATCAGTCACAGCTTATAGCGGCTCCTCGTCCGGAACTGGTCGCGTAGTCACGGCCATTTATGTGTGTGTATACTTGGTATATATGTATGTTAGTATATTATAAATGTGTTCAAAAGGTTTCGTATTGGAAACGTGATTTACAGAAAATAGGGAAAATAAGGATCAAACGGGGCTACAAATGTGTAGAAATGAATGGGATTTGAACCTAAATGTTTTCTAGATAGCTAAACCTTATGGGATTTGAACGTAATGTTGATGACATCATAAATATACTAGCCAATCAAATGTGGTGTATGGTAAAATAGCGGAAGTGGATACTCTGCTGTATACGGTTAAATATCCACTGCCCAACAATTAAGGCCTAAAAAAGACATTTGTTTCCGCTAACAAGCTGAAAAAAATTGGGCACGGTAGGCAGGCAAAACTTATTTTTTATCAATTTTTTTTTGTATTTTTAACAATACTTGTTTTATACGTATAACAGCCCATATAATGACTTCAAAGTCAAATCAATGCATTCACCGATCGATATCACGTTGAGATTTTGTTTATTAAAAAAAAAAGTAATTTACTTCTTTTTTTTGCCGATCACAATAAAAAGTTTTGACACGCCGGTTTAAAATGGACTCTGTTGGGTTAGCGGAAACAAGCGTGTGTTTTTTAGGCCTAACCAATCGCAATGATTGGCAGGAAGATTGCAATGAGTCATTGAGTGTCCAATTCACATTGCTGTGATAGCAACTGGTGTTGGATTCAAGTTAACCTGTTTTTCGTTTGTTACTCAGTGATGTATAGATCTGCATCTCAGTGGTAATATCTGCATCTATAATTGAATTACATTGCCACGGCTACTTGTGTTTTCTGACTATATATCTGTGGAAATGATTATGAATTTTGTAGTCAGTACAGTCGTTAGGCCCACAGGCACTTGAAGCGTTTCAATAAAATATAATGCTAACTAAATACGAAATCTATTTAGGCCCTACTACAAAATTCTTAATGTTTCTATAGTATAGGCCTACTCTCTTTCACCTATTATTGCCGATAGTTTCCTACCATT
>NW_014577409.1:43087-50895 GCF_000485595.1 Priapulus caudatus
GTCACAGCTTCAGCATCAGTCACAGCTTTAGCATCAGTCACAGCTTTAGCATCAATCACAGCTTTAGCATCAATCACAGCTTTAGCATCAGTCACAGCTTCAGCATCAATCACAGCTTTAGCATCAGTCACAGCTTCACCATCAGTCACAGCTTTAGCATCAGTCACAGCTTTAGCATCAATCACAGCTTCAGCCTCAGTTTCAGCTTCAGCTTCAGCGTAAGTCACAACTTCAGCATCAGTCACAGCTTCAGCATCAGTCACAGCTTTAACATCAGTCACAGCTTTAGCATCAGTCACAGCTTCAACATCAGTCACAGCTTCAGCATCAGTCACAGCTTCAGCATCAGTCACAGCTTTAGCATCAGTCACAGCTTTAGCATCAGTCACAGCTTCAGCATCAGTCACAGCTTCAGCATCAGTCACAGCTTCAGCATCAGTCACAGCTTTAGCATCAGTCACAGCTTTAGCATCAGTCACAGCTTCAACATCAGTCACAGCTTCCGACCTGAAGAAGCATCTCATGGTTCACACCGGCGAAAAACCGTTTGCGTGCGATACTTGTGCAGCGACCTTCGCTCGCAAGCATCTTCTTCTTTCACACGAGCAGGTGCACACTGGAAAGAGACGGTACCAGTGTGACGTGTGTAAACTGCGCATTGCGTCTGTGTCGGACCTGCACAAGCACATGCGCACTCACACCGGTGAGAAACCGTATCGCTGTGACGTTTGCAAGAAGAGTCAGCCAGGCCCCTCGACTGTCGGCCCACTTTGCCAAAGCTCACTCACAGTAAGCAGTCACACGACAAGACTAGACGATCATACGACGAACAGTCCAAAAAGAAGACCAACAGTCACTTGACGAGAAAATGCGGTCACATCATCACATGGCTAACTTTTTGGTGGTTTGGTTAACACACTAAGTTGTCCCACTACGAAGCTGTAATTGCACAACACAACTGATGTCATGACATTGCACTGTATCATGTCGATGCAGTGAAGGACGGATGTTGGATGCTGGTATCGTGCAGCCAAGCGATAGCCCATGGGCTTCTCCAGTAGTTCTAGTCACCAAGAAGGACGGTGCAGTGAGGTTTTGCATCGACTTCCGCAAACTCAACGATGTGACGAGGAAGGATGCGTACCCCTTGCCCCGCATTGACGATACTTTGGATTCCCTCGCCGGGGCCACATGGTTTTCCACGCTTGATCTGGCCAGTGGTTTTTGGCAGGTTGAAATGGATCCCCGGGATGCAGCCAAGACTGCGTTTGCGGTAAAGCGAGGCCTATTCTACTTCCGAGTTATGCGATTCGGCCTCGTCAATGCACCCGCCACCTTTGAACGGCTAATGGAACTCGTCTTGAGAGGTCTCCAGTGGAGGGAGTGCTTAGTGTACCTGGACGATGTTATTGTTTTCGGCTCCACATTCGAGGGTGCGCTGGGCAACCTTCGCGATGTGTTTGAGCGTTTGCGTCAAGGAGGAGTGGAGCGGGTGATCGCCTACTCCAGTAAGACGCTCTCCCAGACGCAGCGGAGGTATTGTACCACCAACCGGGAGTTGCTGGCCGTCGTGACCGCCGTCAAGCAATTCCGGCACTACCTCCACGGACGACACTTCACCGTGCGGACCGATCATGCGTCGCTCACCTGGCTTCTGAACTTCAAGGAGCCAGAGGGCATGGTGGCGAGGTGGATCGCCTACCTCGGGACGTTCGATATGAAAATCGAACATCGCCCTGGGAGGCTTCACAGCAACGCAGATGGATTGTCACGGTAGCCTGGTTGTCGACGGTGTAAGCGTGCTGACTGCCCAGACTGTAGTGTCGCAGTTGCGGGACGGGTGCTTCGCGCGAGAGCGAGGTGTCGGCCAGGACCATGGAGCCCGGTGCCAGGAAAGGATGGGGAGGCGCTAGACCGTTGGGACACCGCCCAGGTAGAAAAGTGGCAGCATGGGGATCCCATGATCAAGAAGATCCATGACTTGAAGCGGTCCCACGCTGAGCAACCCACCTACAATGATATGGCAAGTCTCCTGGAAAGGGAAGACGTTCTGGCATAACTGGAGCCAGTTTGAGGTACGCCGAGGACTGCTGCACCATCTATGGTTACCAGACCACCTGCGCGGCGACGCGCGGCCAAGGCTTGTGGCTCCCCCAGAGATGCGACGGGAGATCATGAACTTGTTACATGGGGCCCAGATGTCAGGACACCACGGGGCACTGAAGACGCTGGAGTGGGTGCGTCAGAGGTTTATGTGGCCGGGGATGCGGTGTCAGCAGTGCGACGTGTGCGCCAGGAGGAAAGGAGGGAGGATGCGCCGTGCGGAACTTTGGCAACAGCCGGTGGGTGCACCAATGAAGCGCGTGGCCATCGACTTCATGGGGCCCTTGCCAGTGACCAAGTCGGGTAATCAGCACATACTCGTTCTGTGCGATTACTTCACAAAATGGACTGAGGCTTACGCACTACCCGACCAGACAGCGATGACGACGGCAGACTGCCTCGTCACGAACTTCTTCTCACGGTTTGGTGTGCCGAGGACACTCCACTCTGACCAGGGGCGAAATTTCGAGTCGCGGTTGTTTGCCGGGGTGTGCAATCTACTTGGGATTGAGAAGACCAGGACGACACCCTACCACCCTCAGTCGGACGGCCTGGTGGAGCGATTCAATCGGACCCTCCAGGATATGCTTGCCAAGGTTGTCAACGACCACTGCGATGACTGGGACGACCATCTCCCGTATGTTATGGCAGCATATCGGGGAACCATGCAGGAGAGCACTGGCGTCAGCCCGAATATGATGCTGTTTGGCAGGGAGGTCGGCATGCCCATCGACCTGATGTGGACACCGCCCGACGACGAGTCGATCCCGGCCTGTCCGTCAGAATATGTTGAGTGGGTGAGGCAAGCGACGCGGCGGGCGCACGAACGAGCAAGAGAATGCCTCGATGGCGCAGCCGAGCGGCAGAAGAGGTGCTACGACAAGCACGTGAAACCGTCAGCGTTACCTGTTGGAAGCTGGGTATGGTACTTCTACCCGCCCGACGATGTCAAGTTGGGTAGGCCATGGACTGGGCCATACCTGGTGGTTCGGAGTCGTGGTACCCTCCGGTCGATACAGGCCACAGAGCACGGACCGGTGAAGGTGGTCTGTGTAAATAACCTGAAGCCGTACGAGGGGAAAGACGCCCCGGAACGGTGGGTGGTCGATGATGTCGGGGCCGAGGACCCTAAAATGCGGAAAGCTGAGGGGATGAGGGCAATAGAAGTGGAGGTGGGGACAGAGCAAGAAACTGCTGGGGCTGAGTGCGAGATGCCTGTCGACCAAGAGACGGCCGACACCGACGATGGTTAGTCGGAACAGTGCGACGCATGACCCCCAATGGACTTGACGTCCTCGCCAGCCGACAGCGAAGGAACAGAAGTGGAGGTGGGGACAGAGCAAGGAACTGCTAAGGCTGAGTGCGAGATGCCTGTCGACCAAGAGCCGGCCGACGCCGACGATGGTGAGTCGGAACAGTGCGATGCACGACCTCCAACGGACTTAACGCCCTTGCCAGCCGACAGCGAAGGAGACAAAGTGGGGGAAGCGGGCATGGCAGACGAGACGGCGCGGTGGCACAAGGCCGTTGGAGCCATGGAGCATGGGTACCGACGACGGGGGTTGGCGCAAATGCCGGAGCAAGTGACGCGCAGCCGGCGGCAGGTGCAGCCGCCCGCGTACTACGGCTTCCGGAAGGAACAGTAGACAGATGAGTGGCAGCGGGAGGGAAGAAGAGAAGACCTCTACGGTGGCACTAGGATTGCTCAAACTGGGGTAAGACCCCGTGGTGAGATAACACTGCACGAGTCTGTGGGGAGGAGGAAGTGACGAGGCGTACGACGCCTCGTGAGTCTCCTGCAGGTGCTGATCACGCTCGCGGGGTTACGACTCCTCCTTTCCAACACTGCCGGATGTGTTAGCGGAGCGGACGGGGATGGCACGTGTCGATCTGGAGTATCGACGCGGGTGGTGGGGTCACGCCTACTGCCTGTGCGGGCAGATATCGCCTTGCCCGTGTAGACCCACCGAGGAGCGGGTTATGTGTTGTCGCCCGAGCGCCGGCGACGTAATTGCCGCTCGACCGACTACATGGATGGTGGGTGGCAGAAGGCGCACACGGAAAAGAGCGAAGCCAACCTGTCGCCGTGGGCCATTCAACTTCCCTCTTTGTTGAACACTCCTCAACAGTGAGTGAGCGAGCGAGCACGTTCTACCGACCTGTGGACCTGGAGGAGGCCACGTCACAGCGTGGGAGGAACTTCGCATAGTGCCGGGGTCCACTAAGCGCCCCGTGCCGCGATTCGTTTATTTTGTAGTTTACGCATTCTTTTGTAATGTTTACCGCTGGGCGGTTGCCCCTTGTTCTTAGCGGAATGTGTGTTTACAACGTGCAGTTGCTCCCCCAGTGGTTAGACTAGTATAGCATGTGTCATCTGCTATGTTTTATTTTTATTTGGTAGTATAAATTGAGCAGGGCCTTTTCAATTTTAAGTTGGGGGAAGTGTAGCAGATTCCCTTTTAGGATCATGCGTTTCTGTAGTGGGTGTTACAGTTTTATCTCACGAGAGATGGCGCTAGTGGGGGTGTCCCGCAATGAACAATTTGTGTGTACCCTCCGCGATGACAGTCCCCGGCATGGTAAAAACAATAGGCAGAAACGGCGCGAAAGGAGAGACACGCGGGAGGTTATGGGAGAGCAGCTGTGTTTTTAGAATGTGTCCGATATCAATAGTGCAGTGCATTACTTGAGTGTTCTGGATTTGTGGTAGCAGATCTTTGTAGTGCGCGTACTAGTACTACTACTAGTGTGGTATGGATTCATGTACGGAATGTACTGTACCGTGTACGGAATGTATACTGATGGTGTGATAATTATGTGTAGCTGGCGTGTGCGGTCACTGCGGTGAGTGTGCGCAGACACATCGGAGGTTGTGAGTGAGCTTACACTCGCGTTACTACAGTTTAAGCTAACGCTAACACTCGCGGGTTGTTCCTCAATTCGCATCGCCCTGCGAACCGAGCTTTCGCATATTTTATACACCAGGGGCGCCACCGAAAGCGACACCCCTCGTTAGACAGTCTATACAGTATAGCGAAGTGATCTGTTATCCGACCTTATTTGTGATGTATAGGCCCTGGCGTTTAAATCGCACGTAGTGATTATTAGTTCGCGTGTTACGGTGGCGTGATGGTCTTACGCGTCGAATCGCGCGCGATGATGACTCGAGTCTGGCTCGGAGCGAACGTGCTGCTGTTGCTGTGTTGGTTAATGTGTTAATTGCTTCTTAACTTTAGCACGCGTTACCTAATAAATATTAAACTTATTGCCTACTTATTGCTTATTACTTCTCACTTCGTGACCGGCACCCCCCTCCGTATCCTCTCACTGGACGACCGGAACCCCCCCCCCCCTTTCTCGGCGCTCGGGTGTTCTACTGTCCACATGCCACATCGCGATCCTTGTGATCGCACTCGTAAAGGACGGGGTGTTAACGGCCCTGTCAGGGTGCGCGGCGCAATGGCAACCAGACCTATACCACGGCCAAAGGTATTGCTCAAGTAAAGTCGAGTAAAGTAGCCCGTTAGGTAGAGAGAATAGGAAATCCGTTACATATATAAGGGGCACAGTGGCGCACCGCCGTTGTCAAATTTAACATCGCCGTTGTGATAATGCTCCTGTAACAACCCCAGACATTTAAATTTTTTTAATTTTGCTGTGGAGAACCCCCAGACCACCCCCTCCCTCTCTCGCCCGCGTCCACCTGCAGGGTCTGCATGCGTGCATACGACACGCCTTTGAATCCATCATGCGCGTTTTTCCCCAAACTGACAATTACCTCCTTTGTCTAATTTTCTCTCAGAAGAAACCCTATTATTTATGATAATTGTCAATAATCTAGATATTATAACAAATATATTATTTTATAAATTACATTTTTGTTCCAAAAGCTCAATTTCATTTCTAATACAAATATCATAGTACTGTAACATGTGTTTTGCACGTGTTACATGAATTAGTCAGTGGAGCTAGACTAGTAGTTGTTTTAGTCATAGTCTAGCTAGACAGAGCTTCGCGCATCTTGTGCGGCTAGATTGATGTTATAGGGAGAATAGTAAACGTGTTTTATGTCGGCCGTTTCTAGGGTCATTGTGAAATGGGGGATAGGACGCGGTCTGGGAGAACGGCTACATGTGCGTGCAGGATGAGTTGTATGAGTTTTGGGGGGAATTTTATATAGAAGAGAGATGTAGGAAGGGAGGATTTCGGGTTCTGATCGCGAGAGTACGCGCACGCGCGTTCTTTGTCTGTGTGTAAAGGTAGGGGCACACGAGCGATTTTTATCGCCCGATCGCCGCGAATTTGAAAATCGCTCGAAAAATTCGCCCGTGTGCCCGTTCACGTCGACGCCGATTTTAATCGCCCGATCGAATCGCCCGTATCCAAAATGTTAGATATTTTCGGGCGATTATTTACGCCGGGCGATTACTGAACGCTCATTCCTCGTTACAGTACGTAGTAGTAATTCATTAAAAATAATAGCATAATATGAACTATAAATGCTATAGTACTGTATTATATTTTTTGTATTGTATAGTTTTGTATTACTTAGATAATTATCTTATATATGAGCTCGCGAAGCAGGTCATCTTCTGTTTCCTTCACGCCACGAAATTTTCCTACGTCATCATCAAATTCGATAACGAAATGAGCAAGCATATTCCTCGCTCTTTGCTCTTTGGCTAAAATACTAACTGCGCGTACTGACAGACGACACTCGGATAATATATAATAATGATAAAACACATTCGCACGCACACACGCACATGCCCACACCCAGTGGCGTATCTAGGGGTGGGGGGCAAAGGGGGCACGTGCCCCGGGCGCCATGTTCAGGGGGGCGAAAAAAAAGTAAAGGTAAAAAAACGCAAAAAAGCAAAGGAAAAAAAAAAAATCTGCCTATACATTTTGTTGTAAACTGAAGTGACGTATAAAACGTCGGTAAAAATTCAATTTCCACTTTTCAGTTCAAGTTCCTTCCGAAGGAGTGACTGCCAGAGGCATATAGTCTCTCAAACGCATATGTGCTACGCGGGTGCAGTGGAATCTACACCCAATATATCAAGCTTCTTTGCAGCAGATAGAGAATTGTCTGTCTTGATACAGAAGTGAGATTTACGGATTATTTAATTAAACACAATGTGCCTTTGAGGGCGGCAGACCATGCAAATAAACTCTTCAACAAAATGTTTCCAGACTCACGTATAGCCAAAAAGTATGGTTGCAAACATACAAAAACACCTGAAATTCTGAGAAATTGCAATTCTTACCTGTGTTTTAATACATGTATTATATTACTATAGTAACGTCTTAACTCTGTACGCTCTCTGAAAAGTCATGAAAAGTGTTTTAAATCCTAACTTGTAGGGTTGAGATAGTGTCATCAGACATGAGAATATGGCCCACAGTATGCCTCATTTTGCAGGAAAATGGCTTAAATATTTCAATTTTTTGGGGGTGCATGCCCCCAGACCCCCCTAGCGCTGGCATGCCTACTACACACACTATACGTGCCAAACGTACGGTTGTCAAATTTGGCATGCGCGTGCATGTATGTTTTTCATGTATAAATGTATGTACGTGTGTTTGTTGTTTGTTCGTTTGTGTGTGTATGTGTATGTTTGTTGTTTGTTCGTTTGTGTGTGTATATGTATGTGTGTGGGTGTGTGTGTGTGTGTGTGTGTGTGTGTGTGTGTGTGTGTGTG
>NW_014577409.1:50920-63993 GCF_000485595.1 Priapulus caudatus
TGTTTGTTGTTTGTTCGTTTGTGTGTGTATGTGTATGTTTGTTGTTTGTTCGTTTGTGTGTGTGTATGTATGTGTGTGGGTGTGTGTGTGTGTGTGTGTGTGTGTGTGTGTGTGTATGTGTGGGCTTGTGCTCGTGCTAGTACGTGATGGCTATCGCCGATCATCCCCCCCACTCCTCGGTACGGATTTACGCCCCTGCCGGGCCGTAGCTAGGCTACTACGGCGCCTACGTAGGCCTGTTGGGCGTATCAGTTCGGCAGTTCCCGGAGAGCCTCGGAAGTTGGAAGGGGCGCAATTTTAGCACTTGCCCCGGGCGCTGTTTTTCCTAGATACGCCTCTGCCCACACCATAGCAATATATAGAGACACCTATATATACGTCAAGAGTTCATATTATCAGGAGTTTCCCTCTTATCTACTCCTGATATTATCAGAAATATATAATAGGAAGTCAGGGAGCCTATTATCCCCTATTCCCTATAACCAATATTCCCTATCTACTTCTGGTATTATGTATAGAGTCTCTATTATGGACTCTTGATATACGTATACCATAGAAATAATATAGATAGATAGTATAGGTTATCTATATTATTTCTATCATCTATGACGTTTACGCTGAAGAATAATTAATGTATTTACACAACGCAAACGGTGAACAACTGATTTCCTATTGGCTGTTTATCGTAGGCGAGGTCTGGGCGAGCTCGCCAAAGTATATCACGTGATCCAGTTTCAGACATGGCGGACGAATTTGCTTGTTATGGTAAGGGAGCTAGATCATATATATCATTTACACTTATTGCATGTATATCTAATGTATAATAGATATGCATACTATATAGTACATATATATATATGTATTTATGTAGATATACATACTGTGTATCTACCTCCTTGGTTATGGTAACAATTGGCATTGCGTACACTTAACACTAACAGTAACAGTAACACTGTCAGTGTTGTAACCCAACCAGGCAGTGTGACTAACGTCAATACACCGCCTGACATCCATCCATTGAAAAATCTTGTAGCTGTACAAAAACTACCGAACAATTACGTATATCTCAAATAAAATAATGATCTAAGGATTTCTGCCTTGTTCAGTATTAAGTATAACATTCATCTTATAGTATTCAAGCGTCGTTATTAAAACTAATACCTTAGTTAGCTAAGCTACCTACAAATTTCAAGAGCCGAAGTAAACTTTCAAATCAACTCGGACCGCCATAGCTCCACTGCGCATGCGTTGCGATCGGTACGCGGAAAATCCGAAACAATTCTGATATATGCACCACGTTGAACTTGAGGTGTCGCTGTATACGCAATCATAAGCTGATGACGTAGCGGTACCTTGAAAGCGCGCGATTTACGAAAATCAAGATCACCTTTGACTCTGTGTGTGTGCGCGCGCTTTAGGAATGTGTCATTAATCGGAGTATTTGAACATTATTGAAGTAAAATAATTAGGTCAAAACAAACATTAAGGCTGCAGCTGTCTAGTGAAGACAAGTTGTAATTACAATTGAAGAGTGCGTGTGTGGAAATTTACACACACATAGTATATATAATATTATATTTACTAAAAATACAAAATCCACATAATACAGTGCATTTATATTCGTATAAATAGGCATAGTAATAATTCTGGTAACAATCAATTTTAAAATATGTAACAAAATATCTTTTTAAATTATGGCAACCTGTGTGGTTTGCGACTCTATTTTTGAGCAAAAACTTAAAGGATTCAAGCGGATTTCTGTCTTATCCATTACCACTCCTAGAACGTTTGGCAAAGTGTTTCAGAAATCACCCCAAAAATTTTTTATACCTGGAAATTTCATTTGCACCGCTTGTTTATCAAAACTTAAAATGGTAGCAAAACATACGACGAAATCGGGAAAGCGAAGATGGCAGGATAGAAAAACTCCAATCAAACACACAGAGTCTGCTCCTGGTAGTTCGAGTTCGACACCAGCACAGCCTTCTAAACGGCAAGCTTCATTCTCAACGCCAAAGTTGACTGAACCACCTCTACCATCATTTCACTCTCCGTCACCAGTTTTGCCATCGTCAGCCTCAGAGAGCAACAGCGAGGCTCAGCTAAATAAAACATATATCCAAAAAGCGACTGAATACTTCGAATCATTTCGATATCTAGCTGGATTTGCCATATTAGCCCATAACTCAAAGGCGGCAAAAAAGGCACTCATCGAAACAGCATGCACAATAATAAAGAAAGAGGTAAGTTGTATTTTTCTATGTGATGGCCCTTTTTTACACTTAATTTATATGTAAGTGGATCTAGCGTATACACTGAAAAGTAAAAAAAAAATCTATAATCATTGAATCACATCATCAATGAATCACATCAATCAGTATTTAACATGAAAATGTAAACAATAATAATAATAATTTGTAACCATAATTTTAAACTTCAGTTCAGGATGGTACAACAGGAGCAAGGCCTAATTCTGACTGAAAAGCTGTCACGTGAAACCCTGGCCAGGTTTTCGTGGTCGTCAGCAATTAATGAGTTGGCGCCGATCATGCCTGCAACAGTGGCATGCTTTAATGCCACATTGCCAGTTGCAAGGCAGATCAGAAGGCAGACTTCCAGAGGACGGAAAGGCTGCAAAAGGTTACTTTTTTGTTAGGGATTTTTTGTAGTTTACTTCATCACAATAAATTCTCACACTGTTCACACTACTATAATAGCTCAAAGTCATTTTCCTGCTAACAATTAACACTCCGCAATTAAATGTCAGGTGCAGACGATATCTTGACATATTTAATTGCAGGAACCTTCGACCACACGAGGTAAAGGCGGAGCAAGACAGGAGCCTTGGCCACATGCTTGCAGTAGCACTGCACAAGAAGTCGCCTAAAAAATTCAACTTCGTGCAGCAGAGTGTTGGTGTCGAGTTATGGCGGCAGGGAGCTCCACACAAGGTCTTCCGGACACTCTGTCACATGGGCATCAGCCAAGGGGTTGGAGGTGCACGGAATAACGTCGATCGGTTGGGAGCAGAGCACGATCAACAGCTCCTACTCTGGAAGCAGAATTTAGAGGTACAGTTAGTACACAACTGCACTATGTCACTATATTGTTCATCATTCATTGGGGGTTCTCCCAAATGCAGGAGCGCTCTGAGTTTGTAAGTTTGTTATATTGTGCATGACAATGTAATGCAATTGTCCAATTTATCTCTGTTTTGCCATGCTTCTGGACTTGACCTTACACTTTTTTTTTTTTTTTAGTAAGTAACCATGCTGTATGTTATTGTTTTCGAATTCTAGGTAAGCATAGAAGTTGTCGATGCCAATCCTTCGACGACGTCTGGCATGGTCGCTGTGCTTGAGCACCTTCAGCAATATGTCGCTGTAAAAGAAGGCAAACCTGTTGAAAATTTGGTTGGTGGAGATGGCCTCTCTATAGAGCGCATAATCCATACACAGCATGCGCGCAACAACGGTGAGAACTGGCATCACCGCCTGGATTCCATGTGGGCAGCACCCCAGGAATTCCATAAGGAAATTCTGCTTCTTCAGGTTAGTAATAAATATTTGCTGAAAACAGCTATAGATAAACATCTGAACAACAACGATTACCTTATAGCTAGATAAAATAAAATAAATTGGTTCACCAGCATGATCCATAAGGATTTTTTATTTCTTATTTTTTGCAAATGAAAGCTTTTTTTTCTAATAAGTCCATTTATATATATAAATGAAATAATACCATACATATCTAACTGTCTCATTTCTTCTCGTATAGGACTCCAATAACAGGTTTTTCGTTGGAGCAAGTATAGCTGACAGAGGGACCATTAGCCAGCTGAAATCGGACTTCAACCATCGAGCCCTTCGAAAGGATGTGATGTCCAACTTCCAGCATGTATGGGACATGTATGAAGTAAGTTAAAATACAATACAATGAGACAGCTCGCAGAAGCAAACTCAATAGCAGCAATAATGTATACGAGATAGAAGCACAGCATGCATGCTTACAATATTTTGTGCATTGAAACTGAGCCCATTTGGTCTTAAGAAATGGTTCACTTATTTATTTACAGTTTACTACAGATGGCTACGTGTTGCTCTGCGCTATGCAGCTGCAAGAAACCACCATGAAAAGCTTCCCTAGCCAGGGAACGAGTGAAGACCAACTAGATTGGCTTCACCGTCTCGCCCAAGAAGTGGTCGACTTCTGCTGGGAGCAACCTGACATGGATGGGATCAGGTTTGCTGCAAAAGCATATGCAGACGAATCACCGGACAGTGCTGTTGATGACTCCGTTTTCTGCACGTGTCAAGCAGGTATGCGTATTATGCAAACTCAAGAAAAAACCTGTTTATCGAGAAGTAAAACTCAGACACAATGATTAAATCAGTAATTGAGGTATTTTTATATCTTTTTCTGGTTATAGAGAAAGACGATGTCATGGTACTGTGCTGCAGCTTATCATGCAAAGTGGGCTGGTACCACATAAGTTGCGTGCAACTGAAGCAAGAGCCATCTTCTGATGAAGATTGGTACTGCAGCAGCGAATGCGCTGGTAGTTCCACTTACGTGTACTGCTCCTGCCACCACAAGCGTGCAGAAGATATGGTGCAATGCGCCCTGAAGCAGCATTGCAGGAATGCCGAGTGGTATCACAAGAGCTGCAAAGGGATTGCACAGGACGAATGTCTCCCAGGTAAACAGTGATTGTTTATCGGGGGTAAACTATAGCCATCTTGTTGTGCTATTATTGAGAAAAAATGACATAATTATTTCAATCATTCCAGATGCATGGTATTGTGGTGAAGCATGCCATCTAGAAGCAGAAGGTGATGACTGCGTCCGCAACCACACAAAGGCAATAATGTGGGAAGGCCTCTCGCACCTGTCTAGAAGGATGGCGGTGCGTGAAGGGGATGGTGCAGCAATGCTTGATGATTGGAAGATGGACATGTTACAATTTTGGAACAGGCGCCATCCTAAATATTTCACAATTGCCCATCACTTCCTGGCATGTAAGTTTACAAGCAAATCAAAGTTCATGTTGCTCTAAGTGTGAGAACGTATAGGGGAAAACCGTTTTTTAAACAATTGACCACAAGGTTAGGTCTGTCAGCAATTTAAATTATTCTTCTATGTTTACAACTCTATAGGTGTAGGAGGATACGCCCCTCCACAAATAAGGCATCACCTCATGTGGAACAGGGTTGCGAACTTGAACGGGAAACCAGGTGGCAACATTGGTCTGGACCTGTGTAATGAACACATTAATCGGGACTTCAAAGGTTTGTTGAGCGTACAACGGCTAAGCTTTGCTAAACCATGTTTTTTGTTTATTTCCTAGACACATAATAATGCAAACTATGAAATTCCCTGACATGTTTACATTGTACATTTCTCAAACAGAACTGCTGGCCAACTCCAACGGCAACTACACTCCTCAGACAGTGAAGAGATGTTCACAGATGTCCGGACCCTATGGCCGAACACTCGACGACGGATTCACAGATGTTGGCCTCGTGGACATGAGAACTCCGAATCGTAAGCGCCGGCCAAATCTCTACAAAGCCGACGTGAGCCGGTTCGTGACAGAATATAGCAGCGACTCACTCTGCGACTACATTCCTGGGCGAGAGCACGATGCTTTCCCTAACTTTGAAGCACCCAACCAACTGTTCTCTCCAGTAAGGCTTGGTAGGAAACTGTACAAATTCTCACATGCCATGGATTCATGGCGTCAAATTAAAAATGTATAACCTACCTGGCATCTGTGGCTGTTCCAGCAACTTCTTGTCACATATACAGCAGCAGGAGTTTGGCTTAGAGCAGTTTTGCAGTGCATTATTGTCCATGCCAGGAGTGAAGAGGAACTGCAAAATTCCTTTGCGAAGGCATGTTTCATCAGCCTGTGCAGACAGCAATAACATGCGCATAGGCTCGTCAACTCGCCTCTTGTCTATGGAACCTGGGTAAATGTACATAATAGCACGTCCAGGTCTACCATCGCGCGCACACCTGCCCACTTCCTGCCAATACGTCATTATGCCAGCTGATGGGCCCCAGTGAATGACAATGTCAATGTTGGAAATGTTGATTCCCATGCCGAAGGCGATGGTCGCCACAACACATCATAGAGCAGACTGTGCATCCACAACACTGCTGGCGATACGGGTGTGGCTGTCTGCATCCGTTGAGGAGTGATACATCTCCACCACTCTGCTGTGAACATCACGCGTGCTGCTTGAATAGGCAGCAGACCCAAGCTCTAGCATCAGCCAGTGATAGATGGAAGCAACATGGTCCACTTGTCTGCAAATAGCGAATAAGCCTTTTGTAGCCACTCATTAGTAACGTTTGTAATGACTATGCTAAAAAGTGTATTTGAAAATGTATGTTTATATTGACTGATCCCATTTGAGGTGTACTTGTAGCCTTCAGCCTCACTTTTGTAAATACGTACTACTTCACAATTTATTACTCCTACTTAGAGTAATAGAAAAATACCTTGCATAAATGAGGGCTTTTGTTGCCAGGCTGCCTTTGGCTTTGATTTCGGATACATACCATCCGAGCGCTTTATCAAAGGCTTTACTCGGCAGAGTTTTCACTGTTAAGTGAATGTTTGGTCTGTGTACAGAATATTTCTAAGGTATTTTTCAAAATCAATGTATATTTCAAAATCAGAAATGTTATATACACTATGTGTACTTATATACAACTATGTACATTTAGTATCAGTGTCATTGGTGTAAAAAAAATTCAATTAAGTATTGTGAGCATTGTGTATGTACCTATCAGGAAGACGTGCGACCTTTAGAACGGCGTCTTCTTTCAAGTGCATGGCGCCGATTATTGCCGTGACCATTTCAGAGGTCGCTGTCGCAGTGAGCATCATCACAGGTGTACTCGCCAAGCGACATCTGAGCTCTACTATCTTCAGATATTGCTCTCTGAAGGTCCCGCCCCTAATTTAGACATTTTCAACAACAAAAAATTAGTTTTTTATTTAAATTCACAAAGATGTAAGCGGTGATGGCACCATGCATTACATTGTAATTTACTCCATACACTCCATGAAATATAATCGTGGCTGTATGCTCCACATAGTAACGCTTCTATTGCATGCTCACCATTTAGCGAGACAGTGGGCCTCATCAATGCAAAGCAAGGTGATGCTGTTCTTAGAAAGCCGGACCCACTCCCACCATATCGGTGTCATTATGGCTTCTGGTGACGAGTAAACGATTTTGCATACTCCTTTGTGGAGGTCTGTAAAAAAATGATTGTACATTTTTTGTTTCATTTAGTGTAGCTCTAGTAACTATAGCCCGCGTACAGTTGTCGCAGGCAACTGTACGCGGACTATTGTTACTAGAGCTACATTTAGTGTAAATCGGTAAAATATTAAAAAGAATGTTTTCTACTTTTATTTAATGTTGATCTGTAAAAACATTTTAAAATGTGTTCTTCTTTCATTTGGTGATGGGAAATTCCTTACCTGCCACAGTTTCCTGCTTCATGTCCTGCTTTCGCAGAAGAGCTGCACACCTAACGCCTCGACTGGACCATCTCGAGACCTGGTCAAGCATGAGGCTCCGTAACGGTGAAATCACCAACGTGATGTGCTGGGTTTCAGGATGCAACTGTAGGAGAACGTATAACTATAATGTCAGTGCTGATATAATTATACATTGGGGAGAATGGATGAAAACACGCACGCACGCACGCACGCGGGAGCGCGCGCACACACATACACACACACAAATATATTTATATATTTACATAGCTTTGACATAGTCAGATGTATAGTTCTAGAAATAATGCTGTTTAATACGTACTTCATCCATCGGAAGGCTAAACAGCCCAAAACATTCGCTCTTTCCATATCCAGTCGGCAATATCCCAAAAGTGTGCCGTTTCTGGGCAGCAGCTACTAATATTTGTTTCTGTTCAGTTCCAAGCTCGAACGGTAGCTTAAGAGAGTTGACAACAGTTTGCAAAGCCGAATTTATATGATCAGACATGTTGTCGAACAAGAGTTTGCAGAGCCGAATTTATATGATCAGGCATGTTGTCCGTAGTGAGCACTGAGATTACAGAGAGAATTGCCATAGCAACGGAAATGCTACGTTGACGATAGTCATATTTATAGATAAAAATAAATACTTAGAAAAACAGAATCAAGCATAATTAAGCATCATATACACACATAAATAAATATAAAAACATTAAAAATCAGAAAACATAAATCTGCAACAACTTAATAATTATCATAACGAAAACTTTACTTGCCTTGGAAATCAGGTCGATTGCCGATTTTAGTCGCACCGAACATGGCGGACATGGCGGTTTCTTGTTGTGTTCATCCAATAAATCTCAGAAAATACGGCATAACTCGATAAATAGCCATCGGATAGACGCGTATTCTCCTGTTTCTCCATCGATACGCGGCTCTTTGCCATCGGTCCTCTGTCTGCCGCAACAGCCTGCAACCGCGTGCAACCTGCCCACACCTCCACTTGGAAATACATTGTCCCCGTCACTAGCGCCGGAACCGCGCTAGCGCCACGCAACGAAAAATGGCGGTGACAAGTTGGTAAATAATCTTCGTCGAACGAGTAATATAGCAAGTACAAACATTTAACCGTTAGTTTGCAGTTTAATTTTAGTGTTTGCAGTAACTTAAGACATTTGTCCGGCAGAGAATGTGCTTATTTGGCATACCGAAGAAGTTATTAAGCGCAAAAAGTTGTCTTTGCTTACTACAAAACTGCCATAGTATTTCTATAGCCCTGCGGCGGAGCAGAGGGCTATAGTTTCATAAGCTACGTATTGTGTGTGTGCGTGCGTGCGTGTTGTGTATGTGTGTGTGTGTGTGTGTGTGTGTGTATCTGTGTGTTGTGTGTGCGTATTAGCCAGCGAGCCGTGCAGCCCGTGATTTGGACGGTCCGCTTTGAAACTGCAATGGCCAAAGAAATAGAAAATAGTTATAAATACAGATGTAAACAAGTTAAGGAAACAGTAGCCTCTAGGTTCTAGGGTTATTTTCAGCTAATTTAGGTTATAATTGCGCTAACATAAAAAGTTTCATGGTTCAATCACCATTAGAAATAACTTTTTTTAAATGTTTTAAAACTAACGACTACGAGTTTGATTACAACGACGGTGGCGCCACTCAAAGCGCACGATCTGAGAAAGTTGCGCAACGGACTTTCCAGCCAAGGCTACAGACGGAGGGTATTTCTTTATTATCATTTAAAAAGCAAAAGGATTGTAATTATCTTATAACGACATATAGTTTCAGTTATAAATGGATAAATTTGCCCTAAATATGAATATCGTTTCGCTTAAATAGCATTTAGGTATAAATATAATTGCACTTTTTTGTGATTAGCCTCGTCGTCATTTACCTGCAAAATCAAAAATGCAAATACGCAACTTTTCAGGGTGGCAGCACGGTCGCGGGTGTCATGCGCCGTTCAAATTTCGTAGCGTTGATGTGTAATAATTATTAAGTATCTGGTGACAAATACATGTGGATAGACGATTTGTTATACAATAAGTACAGTTGATGCAGTAAAATCCTATGAGCTACTGTCCCTTTAAACAATTTTAAAATTAAAAATATTCCTGCTAATACCCTAACCCTAACCTCTAAACGAACCCTAACCTAACGATATATATACATGGAAATATCATGAGTTATAATAGAAGAGTGAATACGAAAGACATGAAAGTAGGGACGAAAAGAAACAGGCAAGCATTCACCTTGTGTAACCAGATTAATTTAGGAAACATAGATAGATATATTAATTAATGTACAGAATGCATCCAACAGAACTGGAAGAATTGTATGCAGCCCGCGCGGGCCGGCAGCGGCTTCTCAGATGTTAGCTGGCTATGAGGATGACCACTGTATGCACCCCCCCCCCTGACGCTAGACTGGTACCCGGTCGCACCTCTCGGCTTAGTTACTCGATGGAGTAATCGAGGTGGGAGCGAATACCAGTCCCCCCCTGTACTTTTCTTATTTCATTATGACTTTCCGAAAAAGCGACGAATATCACAGATTTCCAGGTAATTTACTGCGGAGGAGCAAGTAGCATCATCCGCTTTAGCTCTAGTACTATACGCGTTTATTAACTGCTGCAGGGCTCACAGGCACTTGGAACGTCTCAATAAAAAAAATTAATGGTAAATAAAGCACGAAAGTCTAATGTTTCTCTTACTTATTTGCTCATAATCACCCTGTAAATGCCGGTCAACATGCTCATCTGCAACACACAAGTACCGCACACACCCTGTGCTGCGCGTACACAAACAAGCATGAATAAGAGAGCAGGTAGGAAAGCGGGATTGAAAAATTCGCCATCGAGCTCGCTTCATTTCAAACCATCACATCTCGAATACACATCCTACAGCTTTCAATCTTGGTATTATGTGTACATAAATGATCACTTGTCGAATATAACTGCTGGCATTTAGTTCTATACCTACTCCGCCAGAGATATCTCGTGAAATCCTGCAGGAAATGTTTCTTCCGTGAAAATGTAAAGAGGACGAGATGTCTGTTTATACAACGAGTAATGGGGCGCATTGATCCGGGATGAGCTGCTGCCGGCCTCCGAGCTACCATTTCGAGGGCCCGCCAAGCAAGCACAATGCGCCGGCGCAGGACGCCACGAACACACATTACGACTACAGCGATCAATCGAATAGTAGCGCCGTTAGGGATTCTCGGATGATAACGTCCTCTTTACATTTTCACGGAGAGAACATTTCCTGCAGGATTCACGAGAGATATCTCTGGGTGAGTAGGTAAGGCAACAAAGGCCAGAGATATAATTCGAACAAGTGAACATTTATGTACACATAGATACCAAAGATGGAAGCTGTAGATGTGTATTTCGAGATGTGATGGTTTGAAATGAGCGAGCTGCGAGCAAATTTTTCAATCGGTTTTCATACCTGCTCTAAATATTCAGTTGTTGTCTACATCAGCACAGGCGGGCAGGCATGCGGTGTACGCTGTGTGTTGCAGATGAGGCATTTGACCGGCATTTACAAGTAATTATAGGCGAAATAGAGTAGGAGAAACATTAAGACTTTGCGTACATTTCGTGTTTATTTAGCATTAATTTTTTTTTATTGAGACGTTCCAAGTGCCTGTGGCATGGCTATAGAACATTTTCAGCTAGATTTCGTAACCGCACACCTGTTACAACCTGTCTCCATGAAAATGATCGCAAAACGCAAAAATGATCTGGCTTTTAACAACTTATTTTATCTTAATGGACATCTCTACCTATGCTTTTGAACACTTTCCACAACTTTATCACCATTATTTATCAATTTATTCTTAAAAGTGCCAGCACTACTTGTAAATTCCGTTTGAAATGCTTTGTGTACACGCGTGACGTCACCCAAAATGTAGCTGCATCATAGCTGCCACAGTGTATAGCTGCCATGTGTTTTGCTTATATATCCGCTATTGATGCAGCTACATTTCGGGTGACGTCACGCGTGTACACACAGCATTTCAAACGAATTTGCAAGTAGTGCTTGGCATTTTTAGAATAAACGGATAAATACATGGTGTAAAGTTGTGGAAAGTATTCAAAAGATAGGTGAGATGTCCATGTAGATAAAAATAAGTGTTAAAAAGCCCGATCATTTAGCGTTTGCGATCCATTTTGCGTGGGACAGGTGGTAACAGGTTGCAGTTACGAAAATCTAGCTGAAAAATGTTCTATAGCCCTGCGGCAGTTAATGAACGTGGGCTATAGCCCGCGTACAGTTGCCGCGGCGGTCAGCCGCACGTTACTTGTATGCGTGAACTGGTACTGGGCCAGCGCGGCAAGCGTTGCCCGCTGTACTGTCAGCGGCAACTGTAGCGCCGGGCTATAGACTATATAGAGCTAGTAGTAGTCATCATGTCGTAAATACCGGCGTCGCATAAATACGCAGATACACTTTGAGGGCCGTAGCACAGGACACATCACGGGAATTCTCGCACGGGGCAATGTGAGAAACAGTCGAAACGGCGAGTGTGTCCTTGAACGCAGTTTTTCAAGCACTTCCTGTAAAGTCATATCATGTTTCTCGTGAAATGCACAAACAACACGCTTCTAAGAACCCCCTGGGCCCTGTCAGGATTAAAGGGGCTACCGCCGCCATGTTACGGGCAAATGACGTTAGGTCTACAAGCAGGCCCGTAGCCCAGGGGGGTCGGGCGGGTTCGAACGAAACCCCCCCCCCCGAGCCTCCCCCCAAGCAAAAAAAATAATAATTGTTGAAAATTTCAAGAATTTCACCTCAGGTCGCTCCATTTTAGTGAATAATTGCAAAATCTCCATCGTGCGGCGAGGGTGTAACAGTGAACACGCCCCCTCCCCGCACCTCGTCCCCGCTCGGTCGCTTGCTCCTCGCCTAGTCGCTTCGCCGCCCATAGAGCAGGGGCGTGTACAGGGGGGTCCAGTGGAGTCGCGACGCCCCTTCTCACGCAGAAAACGCATCTGACTCCATTTCTGAGGGGGTGTAATTTTAAAAATTTACTGGGGGAGGGGTTGGGGTTACCTGTTTCCCCAGACCCCCCGCTTCGCGTGTCTCTAATACTTGGTTACGGTTAACCCCCCTTGGTACAAATCCGTACACGCCCCTGCCGAGCAAATTGCTTAACATTGAAAAACGAACCCCCTCCCCAACATAAACGCCCTGGCTACGGGCCTGTCTCAATCTTGAACATCATACTCTAATCCTTGAACCAAACGCCCGGGCTGGGCCCGCGCGCGCCACGCGTCACATGTACACAGCACCACACTGTATGTGTAGGACACGCTCTACACTACGCATACACTAATTAACGCCGCAACCTATAAATATACCGTATACTATTACTGCCGCACAATACGCGTACTATTAACTGCCGCAATAATAACGCGGACACTTAGTGCGTTATACGGCCGCACTATGAATCGTACAATAACCCTGCACATAACATATACTCACACGAGCTAAATATTCACACAACAACTATAGACCTACCGCCATGTTTCTACTAGCTTCTTTCC
>NW_014577409.1:64003-91529 GCF_000485595.1 Priapulus caudatus
TTGTGAGAGAGACTCTTTGTGATGCTGCCTTCTTCAGAATCGGGGTCAGTCTGAGATACACATTGAGAAACCCACGACGGGGGAGAAACCGTATAAGTGGTGATCGTGGGTGCTGCCGCTTCACACACTCGGGTCACCTGAAGACACACATGAGAACCCACACGGGAGAGAAACCGTATAGTGCTGATCTGTGTGATGCTACCTTCGCCACGCATTCAGCGTAATCTTGGAAGACACACATCACACGGGAGAGAAAACGAAGAAAGAAAAAATACAAAAGAAAAAATCATATAAATGTAACATTTGAAGTGAAGAGTTAGCTCTGAAAACACGCTATAATCACACATTGCGGCAATGCGCAAGTTAGTATAATCAGAGTAGATAATAACAAGAGTGCGGCACGAGTTCGGCATTTTAAACCGATTTTTCTCATCAAAATTCGCCACCAATAAAGAAGGAAGTGATATACGTTCCTCAGCTTATATGACCCTATCACTCACCTTCATGGCACTGATATTTGTTAACATATATTTGCTAGCGTATTGCCCTGGAAACGTAATCTTGCCCACGACCTGAATTCGATAAATTTACCGAAAGAAATGGCCGTGACTTGTTGCGAGGTATTTAGCACAGAATTAGAAGCTATTGCCTGCCGCCAATATTAGCACCGGAGGAGTTTTCCAAAATCATGCGTGCCCGATAGCGGTTTGAGAGAACAATCTAAATTTCGAATTTTGATCTCGTGAAGAACCTGGCGAGACGCGCTCCAGTTTATTGTGTATCGCCAAACACAAGAAATTGACATACTATCTTACATAAGTAAATAATAATATACAATTATCTCTGTAGTAGTTTGCAGTAAGTATTCACATTACTGCTGCGCGCGGTTAATCAAGTACATTAACCACTATCGGGGCACGCATTGATTTGGAAACTGTCCGTTGCTAATATTGGCGCGCGATAGCTTTCTATATATTGTCTAAACACCGTCCAAACAAGCTCGCCATTTTTATTTCGTGTAAATTTATCGAATTCAGCTCGGTGCAAGAAATTTACGATTTACAGCAATACGCTTAGCAAAATATAGCTTGTTAAACAAATATCAGTGCCATGAAGCCGTGAGTGATTAGTGGTCATAATAAGCTGAGGCAACGTCTTTTAACACTTCCTTCTTATATTGTGGCAAATTTTGGATGAGAAAATCGGTACAAATGCCGGGAATCCGGGCAGCCGCACTCTTGTTATTATCGTACTCTTGCGTATAATTGTGATGTGAAAATATGAACGCGGGCGCCGTAGCTGTGCGCCAGGCTATTATACGCACGGCTATACGTGGTCAGGAAAAGTGTACCTGCCCTCTTATATCCTTCTGTGAACGAGCTTGAGCTTACATTTCTAGAAATTCGCTTACCTAACTGTCATGGACCCATGTCTTAGCTATGATCTTGTGCGAGTGTTTGAGGTATAATAACGCGCCGATAGTTTAATTAGAGTGTGAAAAATATGCCATAGCGCGGTATTGCCATAACGGCTGTATATCGCGGGGCTATGGTGTTGGTAGGAATGATTCCCTCCGTATTACTTGCTCTATATCTCGCCGAACGACTTGAGAGACATTTCTAAGAATATTTCCCCAATCATTTAGACATGTTCTTAGCTATGATCTACTCTGAGTATTCAGTTTATTAAAGCGCCGGTTTAAGTTTAATTAGAGTGAAAATATGCACGCGCGGTATCACGCATTGGCTATTATACGCGGGGCTTATACGGGTGCGGTAAGGAATGTATACTTTGCTCTGATATCGTGAAACGAGTGAGTGACATTCTAGAAATTCTTCCCAATCATAGACACGATGTTCGTAGCTAGAGTGTTGACGTATTAATAAAGCCGCGGTTAGTTATTAGAGTGAAAATATGTGCACGCCGGTATCGCGCATAGGCTAGATAATTGTTAGACAGTGGCTGGAGCGCGACCCGCCGCGATCCCCGAGCGTACGGCAAGCCGTATCTCTAAATTAACGGGGCTGGAGGTATGGCCATCAATTCGCTTTCTATTAACGAGGACAAAAGGATTGCGCGAGCGGCAATGGCAGGCAGATTTCGAAGTAACGCCTTGGGAAATAAATCACGATTTGAGAGTTTTGATGAGCCTAGAAACACTGCGATTAGGTATGAAAATGAACATTATTGTAAACTTTACATCAGAAGATTCTGCAAATAATTGCCTTCACTCCTCAAACAAACGCCAAAAGGGGCTTCACGTGACGGACGGCTGCCGTACCTTCCAGTCACTCCGTGTATTATAATACGTTCTTGCCTATGCGCTGCTAGTGAAAGTATACAATTAAAGCCGCCAAGTTAAGTTTATGCTGATATTTTCTGAATCTGGTAGATTTATTTCTACACTCATGAGCGGTGTCGTTAGTATGCATAATGCGTCCTGTACTGAATCGCTGATATTACTTTGAGTACATTGGCATCAAGGAACTATTTGGGTAAATTAAAGGCCGTGCGAGAGAGACAGACGAGACGAGAGCTGAGAGCAGAGAGAGTAGAGTAGAGAGAGGTGAAGGATATCGTCACGATGGACTGATTATTATTTTCATCTAACATATTATTCTACTGAACACCTGTGTTGTAAAACACTTCATACTTAGTGCGGAACTTGCAACCACATAGCCGCTATTGTTGCCTTCAAGGTCGACTTTTGCTCGCGTAACATATATAGTTTATTATCAACTTGATCATCAAAATTATTGTTCATAATGTCCGTCATTTTATCAGGGAAGCACCAAGCTTGCTTCATTTGCATGCTGCACCATTGCCATAGCTATCACCATGCACATTCATATGCCAATTAGTAGCTGCTGTGCATTGAACTGCTTACTCTTATAGCTATATTGAAATACACTTACAGTGCACGACCTGCCCAGGGGCCTGCTGCTCCGCTGCACGCCATGCTCACCCTCGGGAGGCCAGCACTTCTTCAAGTAAAAATTAATTCATAAGAAGAAACAAAGAACTGCCTTAGGGAACCATTCAAACTGTGTACAGCTATGGGTATCTCCGAATAACAATTTTTTCAAGCAAATAGTTCATTTTTATTCGTGGCACAGGTCTGTTTTCATTTCGAGCTAATGCAGTTATGCCCTTGTGTTCGATGCCTCTTTCAACATTAATGCACAAAATCTTAAGAACTACGTTTCAAGTCGACGGAAACAACTGACCATTTTTCTTGTTACTTATTCTGTGTACATAATAATTAAAAATATTGTAGGAAAATACTCCTATTTCAATCATTATACGCTATTTAACCCTATTCCTATTGTTCTAACTTCAGTAATAAGCTTATCGGTATTACAATTAGGGCATAGTGGTAGGCCCAGCTGTACAAGGAAACTATTTGGCCTATCCATTATTATACTAACGTATGTCTACTATTCTGGAGCACATTCAGTAAGAATTTATTTGTGGAAGAAAACAAAACAGGAACGAGAACAGAGAGCGAAGTTTTGCAGAGCCGAGCAAAAAAAGGAAAATATTACATTGAATAAACAGGCCAGTTGTATAAGCCAGAATCGATAAACTTGACTCGCAGAGCTGGTGTAATGTTTAGGCTGCGGTCGGGATCATCCGGTGCCAAGACTTGGCCGCGATGCCGTTACGAGAAAAAGGGTTATGGTATGAATTAGACAAGTTGCTTAAATCTGTGATAATCAAGCTGGGAAGCACTCTGAATTAAGATTAATATTTCGCCAAAGCAGTTATGCAACAGAAAATGAAGATAGTAGGCTTAGCCTTCTAGGGCTCTAGGAAAGTTTAGGCGGTAGCATTCCTGCGCAATAACCTGAATCAGTGTATTCGCGCAGTTTCTTTTTAATTCGAGAGATGGATGCGAATGTTAATGAGTGGGAGCAGTGTGGGCTAGTGATGTTTCACATGCTGCAGCAGATAAGCTAAGCGTTAGCATGATGCAAAAGGCAAAGTATGCTGAGGCAGACGAATAACATCAGTAAGAAAACCAGCGAAGCAGCCAAGAAAACGCTTACAAAATCACGTCGTAAATGTGCCAAGTTGTCAGGGCTTCGCTTCCCTATGACGAAAGCCCATGTATTCCATGATAGTCTAGAAATAGCATAGTTCTCCTCATCGCTAATTGCGACACAGCTCCCACGTAGCAACCACCGTACTCCCCGACGACACACCGCGTACACCTCTCGTCCCTCTCGCTACGGACGACACCACGCTCTACATAGCAAACACCGTTCTCCCCGACGACACACGCCGTTACCACCTCTCGTCTCTCGCTACTGCGACAGGACGCTCTTACATAGCAACCCGTCTCCCCGACGACACACGCCGCTACACTCTCGCTCCTCCGCTAAGCGCCGACACGGGCCCGACACACGCTCTCCAAGTAGCCAAAAACCTAAACTCTCCGACGAATACACGCCGTATACCAACGTCTCGTAGCAAAAACCGACTGCCTCCGTGTCCTTGAGGATATTGTCCTTTTAGGCAGGGCAGTTGCGACGTTATTAGCCTTCACTAGGCACCCCTAATATCTTTTTACTGAACCTAGAAATGTTGAGTACATAAGGTTTTATGTTGGAAATGCAATATACAGGTCATAATAACTAAGAATAACTGCGGATGCTAATTTTGCATATGCTGATTGCATTGTTGCTTAATCGGCCTAATTAGCACATTAATTAGGTCAAATCACAAAATCAAGAATATCTTTTCTTAGTAATCCACATCGAGCCTATCATTTCGTGTGTCTAGGACCCAATGTTTTCGACACTGAAGAAGCAATTCGCATCGGCGCATGGATTCAAACCCTAACCACCCTTTCCGACTGGCAGAAATCCATATGGCTTGCTCATGCATAATGAGGATCAACCGTAAACCATCAACCATAACTGACCAACTGTTGGAAGATAGAGCTTTGTTTTGATGTTAGACCCCAATGTTCTTTAACATACATAGGATTTCATCGTCTTAGGACTCTCTATATTTAACAGTAACCTAATGTTATTATTATATATTGAAATATGCTTAAATATTATATGATGCCCAGCTAGCATCATGGAATACATAGATGAACACCAACCACCATCAATACTACTTACTATTCGCCTTCTTCTTATGGTTGTGATCATTCTCTACATCTCTAGATCCTCTTCTCCTTCCTTTACCTGCCTCTGGTATATCCTTTTCTTTCGCATCATCTCTGTTGTGTCAGTGAGCTTACAACACTCATTTCCTCCTTTCACTACACATAGTAAGCTTGGTACATGACAATCCATTTGCCTTGCACAACCACACTTCCTGGCCTGCAGGCATTTCCCATCTGCTCGGCAGCCTGCCCAGCCTAATGACGTCTCTTATGAGTTTTTTGGTGCGGCTAGTGTTCTTTTGACAGACACTGGTTCACTGCATCGTTTACAGTAACTTTCCCATCCATTGTTAGTGATCTTGGGACAGCAGGAGGGTCAGCCTTGTCTGCAGCCTTCCATAGCATCATTTGCGAGATGTTGCTCTCCGGATAGGGACAGTCTCAGGTTGATGTCTGTTGGTGAAGGCACTTCACGAGATGAGAGGATTTCTTTTGCCTTGCGATAAATTCTCCGTACCTAGAAAGCATTCATTGACGTGCATTTCTTCGTGGCATATAAATGTAGGAAGAGGCTTGTGCAGTTCGCCATCAAGTCACTGTCAGGATCTGCCCTTTCCAAGAACTGAGTCTAGTCAGCCAATATTTGTCTGGTTTGAGCACTTTTCAGGCGGACACTTTCACTTTCTCCATTAGGATAGGATCACAGTGTCACAGCCTGAAGACTGTGCGTGCCGATTCCAATATTTTCTTGCATTTCTCACCGAGCTTTGACAGTGGCATTAATGTCAACCACGATTCATTCCCACTTTTCTATCTGAACATGGCCATGATACTCCATCCTTCCAGGCACCAGTTACACGAGCAGCACGAATACATCTGCGTCATCACTAAGATTGGCCACAGCCGAGCTACCCAACCGATGCGCACGAAGCATGTTAGTGAATGAGAGATTACGTCTGCTTCATCATGATGCCACAATACTCTTGGCTTGGTCACAAGTTCAATGTTTGCTTACCAAGATTATGTGTGCATAGTAGTTGTGAGCAGCTGTCCTGTTGTTGTTCTGTTTTTTCATTGATGGCATCACGACCAGCTATGGTGAGTTCAAGTCAGTTGATATGCAGTGGTCCCTCCCCGGCTCGCTCCTCTGCCTCTCGTGCTCTTCTGCCTACGATTACCTTCATGCCGATCAAAGATGACATAAGTGTCTGCCCCTCTGTAGTTGATGAGCAAGATTTCCTTCTTCAGCAAGCATCACCCACTGTACCCGAGGATGGCCAGACATTGGTGCGGGTAAAGTAGCCTGGAGCAGGCGTTCCGACCAGCAGAGTGCCAGAGGGAAGAGGGTTACTTTATGATGACGCCGAATGTTTAATAGTACACTGACTTGTTTTCCGTCGGAGAAATCCATACTCAGTCAGTATGTAGTGATGGGGAAACAGGCACAGCCCTCATGATGGAAGACAGCAGACAACTCACAAAATTTCCTCTTCTGTCCAACGATCAGGAGACGCGCCGAATAG
This sequence comes from Priapulus caudatus, assembly GCF_000485595.1. Lineage (NCBI taxonomy): Eukaryota > Metazoa > Priapulida > Priapulimorpha > Priapulimorphida > Priapulidae > Priapulus > Priapulus caudatus. Next base: position 70,646 of record NW_014577409.1, read on the forward strand.
CGTTTCCAGGTCATAACAATTTGTTTTTCCTTACACTTTCTTGGATATGGTAGCAACATTTGAACTTTGTGCAGCAAGCTCAACAGTAGTTGCGCAATCAGTGATGAAAGCAGACATATCTCTCATCAGCTTTCATGCTTCGTGCCTGCATCGGCGGCAGCAGCTTCGGAATTATGCGCATCCTTAGTGACGACACAGAAGTATTCGTGCTGCCTCGTGTACTGGTGATGCTGGAAGCAAGAATGGCCTGCGACAAGCAGCTGAGTGCTGCAGGATCATTGAGACATAGTCCGTGGCATCCCCGCCATTCATTGTTTTCGAAGTGTAGCGAGCGAGGTCCTACATCTATAGAAACCCGAAGTGGGAAGACACTCAGGGAAATCGCGTACACATCGAGAGACGGCAGATCCTGTGACCGGCCAAAAAAAGCAAGTGAGGTATTGCACACCCTCTTGTGATGGACGCTGTGAGCCACCCAGGGACGTCCGCCACACTGGGATCGGCTGCCCCACGAGCAAGGATGTCCATGTGAGAGTCGGATACCCCAAGCTGCACAGCCGATGATTGTCGTCGGACGGGAAATGCGAAGCCTCCTGATCGCGCATAAAAACTAATAATTTCGCAGTGTGCCAGGACCAAACCAAATCATATAAAACACGTTCCGGACTAGAGAGGTAAGCAAACCTCCACGATACGAAGTAATTCTGACAGAAACTGGCTCGTTATTCGACATTAAGTTTATTTGTATATTTATCAGACCAGTACATGACTTGGACTGTATTTGCGTCACAAGCAGTTGATGATCCTTATTTCATATGAGTAACGGTACAGTATGTTTGATTTGTCATAAAGATAAAACAGAAAGTATAATAATTAGAAAAACGATTCTTCAACGATTCCAATTGTGTCATTATGTAATGCATGCCATATTTTTGTTAAACGCCTTCTTTGATAAGGGGATGTCAATAGTAGGGACTACCTTACTGTGTCCATGCACATGTTGTTTTTGTAGAACCTTGTTGTTGGGCGTCGGAGCCGGGATGATACACGCGCCCTCTTTTGTTGGCCGGTTCGTATGGCTGCCCTTAGGCAGAACATGTATCAGCTCCAGTAATTAAACCGTCTTTATGGAGTTACATTCACTCTTCGTCAATACATAACAAACAACAATTTGAAGATCACACAACACTCAGCACAGGCCCAACAAATCACACACAACGAAAAGCCAAAGCCAGTAGTGTAATTTTATAACCTAGATTATCATGTAAACTATTATATAGTGTTATATGATGAATTCTAATGCATGTATAACTTACTTTAGCCCAAGAGTACCGTCCTTCGGGACGGTGAATTCATTAATGAGTGTTATTAGCTGTTGTAGCTCACCTTAAGGATCATTGACCTTCTTTGATAAAGTATGTTTTTTGGTCTTAGTGCCCTGTCGTGAGACATGAATGATCGCCCTGCGGTTTTGCCTACTTTGTGACCGAGGGCAACATAGAGCATATGCCCATGCGAAGGAGACAGGTGTGGTCAGGTCCAACCTATGCGTAGTGAAAATTCTACTGCGTTAGTGATGCTCACGGGTGCGGGAATATTGCCTGTGAACTTACTTTAAAGAAGTAAAACTGACATAGCAAAAAGTTTGATTTGATAAGATTTCACAGGTGAATGGACACTAAATTACAGAACTTTATGGTATAACAACGTTAGGCTAGTGTAGTAATCAGACTCTGATTTAGCTTGAGTTTGGTGTCCAGTAGTTTCGAGCTTGAGCTTCTATCTCAGCGAAAATTTTGCACGCTGAGAGTCATGTGAAGTTGGCCATGCGAGGGAAGATGGGTTTTGGGAAGAAAATCCCCGCTTCTTGAAGTTTTGACCTGCGCTTTATTGATAGTTCCCAGTCAGCGAAATACGCGAAAGACTGGCGATTAGCAGCGAACATAGGGAACTGACGCGTTGAAGTTGCTAAATGTAGCTTGACATCGGACGTGGAGCTTAATAATTATCCTGGGTTATTAATATTCTTTTGTCCACTCGCGAGGGCCGTGTGAGTATTTCTGCATAATGAAGTACGTTGTGAAGTGTTATGGATTTTGAGTGTAGTTACATTTGCAAAGTGCATATCGTCGAGATATTTTAGATGTTAGTTGACAGGAATAGTTCTATGAGTTGTTTTGTCAGCAGTTGGATAGTTGGTTTTCGAGGGCGGAGATTTTATCACAAACGCTGCTTTTTAGTTATTGTAATAGCCTGACTGTCTGGGACATGAGTTAACTGAAACTGATTCGTTCGGACGGTGGGAATTCATGAATGAGTGTATTTAAGTGTTGTAGCCCTCACCTAAGATGAATAGGCCTTCTTTCGTAAACACTATTGTTTTGGTCTTCCTTGTCCTGTTGTGTGAATGAAGCATCGCGTGGTTGCCTGACTCGTGAGAGAGCGGCAACATAGAGCATTGCCATGGGAGAAGACAGGGCTGTGGTCAGGAGCTCTCCAGTTATCGCTGCAAACGCTTCAGCTTGCAAACCGGCTGGCTGCCGCTGCACACTGACACGGAACATATATAGTGTGTGTCCGGCTGGGTTGGCGAAAAGCGCTCATTATGGATTTTGGGATATCCCAGGGAATTGCTATGAGGGGATTAAAAAATAACTTAGCTATATAAAAATTTCGCTGTTCCCTTTTATTAGTATACATTTAAATAAATATATTTAAATAATGCATATGTTTAGAGATACAGAAGAAGTTGCGCACCTGCGTGAATATATATTTTTTTAATTTTTTAAGCGGCTGCTCGAGTATCGAAGGATTATCAGATCAAGATTCAAGCAATTCTAATAATTTATTTGTGCATAAGGACATAATTTACACTTCAGGTTATACAACATACATATTAGAAAGATAAAGGTCGCAATACATTAATGTGATAGGATATAGCACTGGGTGGCGAAAAGACCCTTGTCATCAAATGTCTGCCACCCGTAAAAAAAACAAAGATATTAGTATATAACAGGCCAGCTGAATCATATGACTACCGAGTTCAGTTAATTAGCTATTAATACGATAAAGATCTCGTCTAGGTATACAAGAATCGACAAATTATAACATCCACCGTTGGTGTACGTAGGATGCAAGCGCTTAACCGTTGATTTTGATTTAAGTATTAAACGTATTTTATTACAGTGTAACATAAGATGAGAAAAAAAATATAAATAACATTATACTAAGTAGCTACATCATTCATTATATGTACAGCACACGTCATAAACTAGTTACAAAGCTTCAGTTTAATATTAGAATGTACAGCATATAAACAACATCAAACAGACTTATACTACATACTAGGTTATATACTACACTTCTACAATATTTAAAGCATCAGCAGACAATAACGTTCAAGGTAGTTTACATATATATAGTCTGTAATAAGCTATTCTAAGAAAAATATCTTGAATTTTGGAAGGCGTAAACTTTTATATACTATGGAATGTGCAGTATGGACGGCTCCAGAGTTTAATACACGACTTAACAGATTTTTTACTAATGAACCGGTTTATATACCTTTGCGTAGCGTGATATGACATGTGCTTTGAATTTATACAGTGGTGATTCATTGTAAGATGAAAACAATCTAAAACGAATATAGTAACATACACATTATAAGTACAGCACATGTCAGAAACCGTAGTTACAAAGAACAATAATACAACATAATACAATACAATATTTACATACATACATTACATTACAATACAATATACAACAACATTAGAACAAGCACTTATACAATATTAAAGTTATTAAACAAAACAATAATGAAAGGCCATTTACATATATTAGTTGTAATAAGCGTATTTCTAAAAAAGTAATTTGAATTTTGGTAAGGCGGCCGTTTAAACTTTCATATATACAGGTTATGTCGCTCCAGAGTTTAACACCTTACGACATTTTATGATTTATTTACGAAGAACGCGTATTGTACCTGGTATGGTGATACGATCATTGATGTTGCAAGTCTGGTGAGGCTGTGAGTGTTACATGAGAGATTCTGATGAAGTTAGGTTACTAATATAGATCGCGGTAGCCTCATTGTGGGTATTATTTATACGATGAATTCTTAGCTAGCCCTCAAGTTTCTCTCAATGTCAAAAAGTTTTAAAAGACCAAGTTGAAAGGGAAATATGGGTGTCACCGTTGAATCTTCTAATCACAAAGCTCATGTATTTGATAATTGAATTATGTACTTTATTGATTGGCTGTAAGCTGGTTGAAGTTGCTGACCCCCAGCTTAATATAGCACTATAGTAGGTAAGGGTACACCAGAGAGAAATAATATCATTTCATTAACGATGTTCAACATTAACCATAGTGCCTAAGTTTAGATATAATTCCAGCAGATTTAGCTAACTCGGTGCTGATAAATTTGACGTGGAAAGTCCCACTTTAGTTTACAGTCGAAGCTGAACACCCAAATATTGTTATATTGTTAGCACGTGGAGCTTATAGTTATCAATATAAACCTCAAATAAGCTATCATAATTAATTTAAGTTTATTACCAATGATCATATATGTCGCTTTTTTCATAATTTAAGAGACAATTTATTAGCGTCCAGCCAGTTGCTTGACATGTTTAATTTCACGATTTACTTAGTTTCAAGGTCTATTATATTCGAACTTGTGATAAATAAATTAGCTGTCATCAAAAATAAGACGCGAACTGAGTTTGGGCTAAGGGGTAGGTCATTTTCACCATATTTTAGCAAAAGCAGGGGACCCAAAGTAGATCCCTGAGGCTACACCTTCCATGAAACATCGAGAAGATAGTGAACATGAATCACTTGATAGCATACATACTGTTTTCGATTTGAAAGATAAGCTAATTAAAAACAGACTAGAGTTGTGGTCCTTTACACAATAGTGCTCACAGCTTTAGGAGAGCAGTATATTTCATCCCTTACAGTGTCAAAGGGCCTTTTACAAGTCAAGAAATATTCCACACGAGAGTTTTCCTGTCGTATTGGATTTTAGGAGATATCGTATAATTCTGACATATTGCCAGTGCCGTTGAATGGTTCTTTCGAAAATCCAAATTGATAAGTGAGAATATATCACGAGTTCAACTAGAAACTCGTAAAGTCTATTGTATGATTAATTTTTCAAATATTATTAGAGTAAGCGGTGATAGTGAAGAATATAGGGCGGTAGTTTGAAGGCAGTAATTTGGGCCAGTTGAGCCTTTATATGATTGGATTATTTTCTGCCAATTTTCAATAAGTAGAAATACACCAGATTGATAGGCCAGTCGATTGTATATGATCACATAAATTTGGCGGCAACATTGAGTTTTAAGATATTTTTAAATAATTATTGGAATGTTATTCAGGTCCTGAGGCTTTTATTGAATAATTAGGTTATTTAGTATATCTAGTATTTCTTTCACGTCGTCGAACTCCGAACCCCTAACGTATTAGGCAAGCCGTGGCTACGCACCGCGCCACAACGGCAGCGGGCAACGGTGCCTTATACATTGCGTGTAATGGTAGTGATGTAGTTACGTCGATCGATAAACGGTATGATATCGGTACATTCCAGTGTTAAATAAACGGCTTGAAATTCACTTTACCGTTTTTATCGCTTGAAAAAAGTGCGCCTATAGTACTCTACGAGTAGTAAATGCATCGTTTAGCAGTCAAGCCAATTTGAAATCATCGAGCAGATAAAGAGACATAGCTAACAAAAATGGGCTGGTTCCCTTTATAGTTATAGGCTAGCAGCTACCTGTCCTTCGGACGGTCGGGGAATCGTATGAAGAGTGTATTAGTGTTTGGTAAGGCTCACCTAAGGATCAATGATTCTTTATAAAGTATGTTTTTCTGCGTCTTCGTGTGCCTGCTGTGGTGAATGAATATGGCGCCCTGGGTTTGCTACTTGTGAGAGGGCCACACATAGAGCATGCCATGCGAGAAGCCAGGTAGTGGTCAGGTTCCAACCCTATGGTAGTGAAGTCTATGGTCATGATGCTCACGGGCGGGAATATGCTTGTGAATTACTTTAAGAAGTAAATACAATAGAAAGTGATGTTTGATAAAGATCTTACAGGTGTGCGGACACTAAATTTACAAACTTAGTATGGATACAACGCGTTGGTTTAGTGTAGCTAAACAGAGCTTGATTTCGCTTGAGTTTGCGTTGTCAGTAGGTTTCTCGAGTTGAAGCTTTATCTCATTGCGAAAAGTTTCAGCTACGTGAGACGGTCAACGTGAAGTTGGCCATGAGGAAAATGGGGTTTTGGGCAGGAAATCCCAGCTTCTTGAAAGTTTGACCTTGCGCTTTATTCATTGGTGTATGCAGTAATAGCGAATAGGGAACTGGCGATTAGCCAAGCTGAATAGGGAACTGACGCGTTGAAGTGATAACATGAAGCTTGACATCGGATGGAGCTAATATTACCTGGCCGGTATTTAATGTTCTTTGTCCACTGCGAGGCGCCGGTGGAGTATTTCTGCATTGAAGTACGTGTTTGTAAGCGGATTTGAGAGGTATACCGCAACATCGCCGAATATAGAATGTTACCAGTGATAGTTTCTATGAGTTGTTTGTCAGCAGTTTGGATACGGCCGGGGAGATTTGTAGTCACCAAACCAGATTGGTAATTGTCCCCTGACTCACATGAGTAACTGAAACTGATTGTTCGGACGGTGGGATTCTATTGATCATGGAGTGTATTAGTGGTTGTACTCACCTAAAGAGCGAATGGCCTGAATCTTATTGTTTTGGTCTTCTGCTCATGTGTGTGAATGAACATCGCCGGGGGCCTATCCTGAGGGAGGGTTCAACATAGAGCATGCCATGTGGAGAAGACAGGTGCGGGTGCAGGTCGCAAGGCCTATGGGTAGTGAAAGTCTGTCCGTTTGAGCTTTGCTTTTATTGTCATCAGCACTAGCAAAGGCGGGATAAGGGAATTGCAGTCTTTTAAATTTGAAATGGAAGAGCTGATGTTGAAGGGCATGATGTGGTATGCGTGGGGGGTTGGTTTATGCTAATAAAACTAATGTTTAGTGCCATCAGAAGTGTACCATATACAGAATTGCGATATTCACATGAATGACAATGAGCTCCGTGAGGTATTGTATTTAATCACCGTGGAGGACTTAATGCATAAAATAAAAATTGGAAATCCGTTGTACCAACGACAAACGCCTCCAAAATAGTCCCCCCGTGAAAAAAACCGAACGGGAAGATGTGGTGAGCACATTGCTGGTTGAAGCACAGGCACTTGGAGCGTGCAATAATAATACGCAATTGCTAAATAATATACAATATCTATTACTTACCAAAGTGTTAGTTTCTATACCTTTCTCTTTGATCTATTATTGCCATCAAGTTCGTGCTGCAATGCCTCATCTGCAACGCTTGCAATACGCTAGCTGCAAAAACGCTGGCTTGCGCTGCACACTGACACATAAATATATAGTGTGTGTCCGGTCTGTGTGGCGAAAAGAAGCCTTAAATGGACCCATGGAATGATGAGGATAAAAATAATCTATGCCAATAAAATTCGCTTTCCCTATTAGTATTAGATTAATTAAATTATACTTTAAATATGCATATATTTAGTCGGATGACAGAAAGAAGTTGCCGCACCTGCCGGTGAAATAATATTAATCTTTCGCGGCGCGAGTTCGAACTCCCGACCCACGTATTTAGGCAATCTCTGCTTACCACCGCCGCCACAGCGCAGCGGGCACGGCTGCGCTACTACATTGGTTAAACCTGTGCTACCGTCACGATTTCGGCCCAGCAAAGCTTTAGTTATATTTGTGTCTTATTTGTACAAAAATAAAATGTTTATGAAAATACAATAGCGTTTCTATTTACTTTTCAATGGCTCATGATACCTTCTTTATTACTCCCTAATTTGCCGGTGCATTCCGACTGTAACAACACGTTCGCATACCAACATCACCGCCATGGAATCGAAAATTATGTGTGGCGCCCAGACGCAAGTCTAGCCGATATAGTACACATTTGCTGGTAAACGACGGCATTGGGCAAAATTATTGTGCGGCACGCATTCGAAAATTCCTTGTAAACTTAGCGGAGGTTTCTCATATAATCTTCTTCTCTGCTTTTTTCTCTTTCGTTTTGGCTTTCTGAGTGCCACTGCGCTTCTGCGCCCCCATTGTTTATCGTTAAGTTTATTCTAGCTTCTGATGCGATCCGAAGGGGATTGTCTACAAACATTTTTGTTGGGCCAGAAATATGTAAAAAACATCAATATACATTTGCGCAGTTTTAATAATAATTTATTCAAACATTAATACACATGAACATATAATTATTTATTTTTTCTTATATTGTATATTCTACTATAGCCAACACAAATTAACAGAAACTGGTTTGGGCACCATCTTTGTGACCATACAAAAATCATGATGACCATGCGACTACAGCAACAGTGCATCAACCGAGTGACTGCCAGTCATTTTGTTGTAAATAGTGTTAGGTAAGCACTAATTCAAATCGTCAAGATTTTGCAAATGTTAAACCAACGTAAAAACATTTATATCAGGTGAGAGCTTTAGGATATATTGTAGTAAGCCGTTGATAGTATAACGTTTGATGTAAAACAATTGATCATAAAATAAGGTTTTCAACTATAAATTTCAGGAAAATTCTGACGTAGACACTTTACAATGGTAGTGAGTAGCTGAGCGTTCGATCGATAAACCGGTTATTGATATCGGCCTGTACACCACGCTGTTAAATAAAACGGCTTGAAATTCAACTTTTTGTGTTTTTCATTCGTTTGAAAAAGTGCGCCCATATTACTCTCAGTAAGTAATGCATCGTTTACAGTCAAGCAATTGAAATACATGCGAGCAGATTATAACGCAGAACATAGGCTAACAAAAAATGGGGCTGTTCCTTTTTATAGTTTAGGTACTTAAATATGCATATATTTAGGTATGACAGGAAAAGAAGGTTGCCACCTGCCGTGAAATATATACTTTTTTTATTTTCGCGGCATGTCGAGTTTCGAGCTCCCGACCCCTAACGTTATTTAGGCAGCGTGCTACCACCGCCGCACAGCGGCCAGCGGGCAACGGGCGCGTACTACATTGGATTAATGGTAGTTGGAGTAGTGACGTCGATCGATAAACGCGGTAGTGATATCGTACACCAGTGTTAAAAATATAAACGGCTTTGAAATTCAATCTTATTCGTGTTTTCATTCGGTGAAGAAAGTGCTGTCCCATATTCTCTAACGAGTATAATGCCATCGATTTACAGTCAAGCAATTTGAAATGATTTGGCGAGCAGCGATTAAAGAACATAGCAAACAAAAATGGGCTGTTCCCTTTTATTAGTATAGAATTTGTGATCTGATATCTATGTCGACAGGTGGCGCGCTATAAATAATCGCCCATCCTTAAATTTGTCGAACAAAGAAGCAAGCGTAATTCTCAAATTTCAACAAGGACTGAACAGGAAGAATACAGAAATTAAATATCACAGGTATTATATGATTAAGTGTTCTGACTGAGAAGCCTATTAGTGGTACTTCCCGCCTATTTATTATAGTAGAAGATTTGATTTGATAGTCGACTTAATAATAAGTTGCAGTGGCTACGGTCACAGGCACCTATATGCCTGCAAAGAAACGTTCATGCTAGGGTTAGAATACCGTTTCAATTTCTTGCCCACAAATTCCTTGAAGTTGGCTCGGTATCCAACCATCGACACAGCTTAGCGTCACATGTAACTAGGCTCATACGAATCTAATAAACCCTGGCTTGCTCGCGGTATGGTACGGGCGCTACTTCGATGGCAACGGAAACAGAAACAGAAACGACGGTGTTGATATACAAACATGGCGACATTCTCCAGCATCTGGTACGAAGAAATCAAAAAGGACCTCAATATCAATTTTGCACTGAAATACGAACAAGTCACTGTTATAGAATTATTAATAAACAACAGGAATGTTTTTGCTGTACTCCCCACTGGCTATGACAAGAGTTTAATTTACATTCTATTGCCATTAGCACTTGATAAGGTGAGTTTCATTAGGGTGCTATATTATTGATTGGATACTATTTGGGCAAAATTAGTCCCCATTAAAATTTTTTTGCCAGAGTACCACATAAATTGTTATTATATCCACTACAAGTTATACAATATATAAATAAATTTAGATATATTCCTATACAATGTTTATTTATATAGGCTTATCTGTTTATATAATTTGGACAACTGAAACTCTGTATTGTCATTTCTACTGTTGCAACACCTTTGCTCACCTCTTTTCGGGGGACTATTTTTAATGGGGACTAATTTTTCCCAAATAGTATCCAATCAATAATATAGCACCCTAATGAAACTCACCTTATCAAGTGCTAATGGCAATAGAATGTAAATTAAACTCTTGCCATAGCCAGTGGGGAGTACAGCAAAAACATTCCTGTTGTTGATTAATAATTCTACAACAGTGACTTGTTCGTCTTTCAGTGCAAAATTGATATTGAGGTCCTTTTTTATTTCTTCGTACCACCACATGCTGGAGAATGTCGCCATGTTTGTACATCAGCACCGTCGTTGCCATCGATACGCGGGTATTATATATGCTCTGGTGTCGTCTACAACCGCATATGTATATAATGTTCAAAAAGTGAAAAAGGCACTTCTAAAGGAAGGGGTTAATTTTCCCAAAAATGCATCAGGTTCAGCAGTTAGATCCAGAGTTTCACCATATAGAGTAGTCTGCAATAAATTAAATACATTACATGTACATATATTATATGTACAACCACCATAATGATGTGTTGTCTTTCTTCTTGTCTTTGTCTGTTGGCCTTCTAGTATCAGCTTGAACACTTCTTTGGTTTCCATGTTCAAGCTGAACTCGTTTCCGTATAGTATTCTCTTTGCTAGGCAGCTCATGAATTGGAAGGCCGTGGCGTCCCCAGAATGGAGAACCCCCACGTCCTTCGCAATATCGACGATCATAGTTGAAAAGATCGTTTTCCCTGAGTTGGGTGGTCCCTTTATCCATAAGGTATTTACCTTGCCATTTTGTCTGTTGAACCACTTCTCTATGTTCACTAGGAATTCTCTCACTTCTTGTGCGTTGCCGAACCACGTCTGTAGCAATGTTAGTAGTAGATCTGCTGATTTGGCGATTGAGTGATATTTTTCCTTGTCTGCAGTCAGTGGTTTCCACTCTGAAACAAGGTTCCAGAGTGTTTTGTTGCGATTGCCGACATTTGTGAGATTGATAGCACTTTGAATTATCTTTTCTCTTCGCATGGTGTCTGTGTACAAGTTTTTGAGTGAGATGTCATATGGCGATAGCATCTCTTGGTTAATATTTTCTTTATAATGGTTCCCGAGGAAGTCTAGTACTTCCTCAGACGTTCCGAAGTTATTTTCGTTTATGATGGTGATTAACGCTTGTACGTACATATTAGCCGTCGATTCTCCTCTTGCTCGTACCATTTCCTTGGATTTTCTTTCTTTGTATTTCTTTTCATTCATTTCCTTTATTTCAGCTGGTTGTATGCTATCAATCATTTCGCTTAGGATGCCTTTCACTGGTGTTAGCATTAGCAGTTCTTTGCCCGGTAGATGGCAATAGCACACCATAGCTCGTGGTTGATATAACAGCATGCTTTTAAATGATGTTGTAATCATCTTGAGTTGAGTACGTAGAGTTTTCCACTTATTACAGTCTCTTAGTTGAGTAGTAAGCTTACCACCAAAGATGATGTGATAGTGAATGTTCGCATTTTCACTGGGTACTTCATCCCAATCGTATTGTCGGGAGATTCGATGACCTTCATCTACGTCGTGCTTCCATACGGCGATTTCGTATGGTGGTTGACTTGTTATTGTCCGGTTGATGCAGTCAATCAACCAGTTTGTTGACTGTTGGCTGTCGTCCTTCATTGTTACAATGATCGATTGGAATTCCGGCGATCCGTTTTCTTTCTTCTCTTCTTTTTTGGCTCGCAGCGATGCTAAGTAAGCGTCTTTCTCGAGCCACGTCCCGTCTTCTACTTTTTTCTTCTTCCATTGCAGTTTCTGCTCTTCGGTATAATATCGTTTTCCTCCTTTCGGCGGCGATGTACATCCAGCAGTATACTCTGCCATTGATCTCTGCTTCGTCGCTTAGGTAGTTGTGAATCGCTCCTTCTACACTTTGTTCTTCTTCTATTTCTGCAGCTGGTCGTACGTCGTTTTCTCTTGCCACTACTGTCGGCAGACCCATTCAGTAACGCTATTGCTTCTTGAATGCCGCTCTCCGCTCCTTTTGTCTTATATACCCCTTACCATCTAGGGCTCGATTAATTATTATGGCCTGCTTACCTCCTGCGTTGCATCCTGTTATTGATATTCGTGGCATCTGTTTTTTCTCTTTCTTGCCACGGTTCTTATTTCCCACATCTGGTTGTAATTAATCTTTCGTTCTTTTTATTTCTTTTATGTTTTTTTTAATTTTTTTAATCTTGCCAGAAGTTTGCATTGAGAGCACTCTATATTATGGTAACCCCTAAGGAGGGGTGCGGTCACCGTGACAAGGGGTCACCTTATTTCTGGTGAAATCTTAGAAAAGTACTTAATAGTCCTTATTTTTTGCTAAAGGACCATTTTTCAACATTTTCTGTGTTGAATTTCGGCGAAACGGCTTTATATAAATATTAGCGTACTTTAATAGTCGGTGATCTATCATAAATCGCATAAAAAAGTTATTTTGGCCTCCAGAAAGAGTCTTATAAGTCCTTATTTCAACATGTGTCTTACTACTATGAACCCTGCCTAGGCTGCAGTATGTATGCAATCAAATCTTAAAACTTGGGAGAAATGGCTTTTTTTTATTAAAGACAGATTTCTTGAACTTACTCGACTTTGAGTTAGCATGTCAGAAGTGTATGAAGGTTCTTGCGTAGACTCCAGTTTAATTTGGTCTGGCTGTTCCTGTTGTTTCTTCTGCTGTTTCCATTCCTCGCATTCTCTCTGTAAAACTAAAATTGACTTGGCCATCATTTTCTGTGCACGGATTTTTCTTGCACCGGTCATCCCCGCCAAGCACTAAGTCCACGTCTCTAAAGGCGGCAATCTGCTTGTTCTGATGTGTTTTCCACGCAGACATGGTTGCTGGCACATGGTATCAGGACTAAATCATAAAATATGTCCTGCTTGAAAATACAGGGATGTTCATCTGTTTGAACCTTTAACGGGCTAGCACCAGCAAACAAGATCATGCTGGCACAACAAAGATTGGCTTTGCCACTGAAATGTATGTTGGTCGTTCGACTTGCATGTGGCGAGAAACGTGCACATTGTGCCCAACTGATGGGTCACCTCCACTTTTGCTGACTGTCCACAGACATGGCACTTGTCTATAGTAGCTTGTGGAGTGCCGTCTCCGACACCAGAAATTGTTTTTCTTCCTTTGGAGGAACACTGGCGTTTAATAAAGCCTCCCGGCTGACTATCACGTCCTCACAGTTCGAGTCCCCGTCGTCCATCTCGGGCAGATAATCAGTGTCGGCAGCCTTGTTGTCTGCTTCCTCGTAACCTTCTTCGTCATGTAGGCCGTCTTCAGGGCTCTTCTTGAGGTGGCACCCAACAGGTCACACTGTACGCCGGTCTCGGCAAATTTTCTGATCTCCTCGGTCTGTGTGGTCCAATTTCTTGAATGCGTATGGGTCCGTATAGCTCCAAACACAGCTGCTACAGCTGACAGGGATGGAGATGCAACTGATAGTTGTCTCGGTCTGCGACCAGTGGGTCGTGGTATTCTACTTCTAGTTGCATCTCGAGATCGTAGTGGCCGTTTTGTTGCGATTGCAAGGGGTGGTCCAGCAGCGAGGTGCGGTCCAACATCGAGAATCGGTCCAAAGGCGAGGGGCGGTCCAAAAGCGAGGGGCAGTCCGGCAAGGGGCGGTCCAGCGAGGTGCGGTCCAGCATCGACGTTAGCTAGCCCGAAATCAGGAATCAAAATCAGCAAACAAATTTTTTTTTTTACAATGGACTAGTCCTTGTTAACATGTCTTGATATATCATACAGTACTATTGTGTATGTTTGCAAATTGCTTACATTATTTACAGTCAGCCTATTATGCACATCCACGGACTCCTGTCTTTTATTAGTATTGTAATCAGATTACACACTAATCACTATTCACTGAGCTAATTAGTAATTACTAATTACACGTTAGCTCATACTCACAGCTAGCATTGTAACAAGGCGAGTTTGTATCCTCCACCTACCCAGGTTCTCGGTCCGGCTGCGTGAGGGTTTCCTCCGATAAAGAACAAGAACACGGGATTGTCTAATTTACTGCGCGTGCTTATATTAATGTAAACCTCTGACACCTATCTCTATGACGTATACAAATTGTCGTATCTATCGCTCCGCGTATCGCGTACAATAATATAACGTTAGGAGAGCCGATTCGTATATCGGCTCTTCTCGCGTGTCGCGCACAGAACGTGAAGGGTTACCTTGCGTTGACGACCTATAGCGCGTGCTCATTCGGCGGTGTCAAGTCTCGGGAGATAGAACGAAGGAGACGGAACAGATACCAGAAAGTGGAAAACGTAGGAGGTGGCGAAAAGAGGACCTACGTGGCAAAAAGAGGAGACCCGAGTGTCACGACGCTGCGTCACGCGTCCCGTTTGACGACGGCGGCCATAAAATCGTAGGACCGGTAGAGAGCCATAAAGCGCCGCTCTACCCCTGTCTATAAAATTTGCTGTTTTTATGATGGCCGAACATCAAGGAATTTGCCGAATGCAAGGTTGTTTATAAATCGACTTGTTTTTGCAATGGCGAAGCGTCTATACTACACTTGGCCCCGGGCCCCAAACCGGGCTGAGCCAAATAGTGGCGAGGCACGGTTGCAGCATCACCGAAAGCCGAAAGGAAAGTAGTGATGGTGCAACGTTACGTTAACGTATAAGAAACTGGCGCCGAGGTGGTGGACGCGCGACGAGACGGACGTGCGCAAAACAAATACGCGACGCATAATAATAATTTTTAAAAAAACAAAAAAAACCCGTGCGCGTTCTAAAATACCCGTATAAAATATCCGTTACGATTACGGCCGAACCACTTGAGAAAGAATTTTAGATAGAACAACAAAACAATTTTAGATGCAAAAGGGGACTATATGACACCGCGCAGATAAAAAAAAGACAACAAAATTTTTGAAATGAAAGAAGACAACCCCCCCCCCAAAAAAAAACCATGGCCTGAAGAAATTTCTCCACTGGGAGCTCCTCGGGGAACAGATGCGGGAACCTCCTATGCCAGTCAGCCTCGGGGACGAGGATAGGCGGCCGGTCGTTGTCAGGAAGGTCCCAGTTCTCCTCGTCGTGGAGGTCGTCGACGGCCTTCCAGTCGCCCTCGTCGCCGTCGTCGTCGCCCTCCCTGTCGGCATTGTCCTCGACCCATTCCCCGTTGGTAGTGTAACGTTTGGCCCGTAGGCCACCCCCCGCAGATCCAGTTGGGTAGGTCGTCGCCGATGCTGCCGAGATCTGCGGTGGAGGTGGCGACCGAACGACCTACAACGGCGTTCAGGGGCAATCATCCTGCGGCGTGGTCGGCTGCGGCAGGATCGCATTGTTTTTGCAATGGCAAAGCGTCTATACTACAGCATTGTATAAATATCAAGATATTGTTGTTTATTTATACATAAAATCTTTCATAATTATAACAATAACCGGTTGTCACTTAGCAGTTGTACCCCTGTAAACTTGCATACATATATCGCCCTAGACTGGCTAGTATCAGGGATAGGTCCTTCTTAATTATTATTCATGACCTGGGGTCACGCACGAAAACAAGGCTAAGCTAGGCTATCCGTGATCGTATACTAGGTTCGGGCGTGGCCGAAGTTCTCCTCGGGAAGTTACGTCTCCCACCCAGATTCTACCAGGACTCGCAGACGAAACGAACAGCAACAAGAGACGTACAGAACAACGCTTTTATTAACACACTACTTACTACACGGGAGAGTGGTCGCCAGTTACAGCAGCGATCCACTCTCGCCTACCAGGACTAGGCTGGGTGCTGGCGCATAACACGTCGCCACTTACTCTACCTCTGCATCTCACCGCGTTGGAGATTCACTCTGCTCTCACTGCGCGCGCGCGACGATGCTATCCTCGCTTACACAACAATTACAAACGTCCTAGCCATTCGGCCTATAATTAGCACTACAAAGTAGAGACCGGGCGGGTAACACGTCCGCCCGCTTCTACTGTTGGTCGTCAAGAGAGCGCTCACATCACAATGTCATGCGCGCACACGTTCTCTTGCTCGCGCCCCCTATAACATTAATTCCTGCATGATCACAATGAACGTATAACTGTAACGTTGACGATAGTACGGATGACGGAGATGACGGGCAACACACGGACAGGATCGACTTCGCCACACTACCCCCTCCTCAAACTTGTGCTACCTCCTGGGAGCACTTCTAATCTCCCGTAGTCATGGCTGGCAAAGTCGGTCATACCCGCGCGCACCCCCTCATCTCCCCGTCTGCTAGTTATTTAGACCAAAAACGAAACCCCGCGATACAATATCTTCCCCCCAACAACAGTAACACCACTAAATCAACAATAATACGCGCGAAACATACAATGATGTCGCGCACCCGCGTCTTTCGTACCCGCGTACCTCACTGACCCGGTCACTCGACCACCGAGGATCCAATACACAAAGGCCAACTAACTAGCAACAAAGGGAGTCTCTGGCGGCATAGTGCCGCAGCCCGGTCTCAGGCCCTATCGGGGCTATAGTGGCGCTTAACTGCGCCCTGCTGCCTCCTGCTGGAGGCGTCGCCGCACCTCTTCGTTGAAATATCTCGTCAACTGGAGACAGTGAGTGAGCAGCCTATCCGCTTGCGCGAGGCCGCGCAATACCTCCTCGTTGGGCATGACGGGCAGGTATTCTCTGCATGGGAGGTGCAGCGGCTCACACCACCTCGGGGCCAGGCACTCGGTCCCGAAATTGGTGCCTAGTAGTTCGCCGAGCGACCGCGGTGGCGGCGAGACCTTTGATGTCTCGCTGCTTGCCCGCACGCCTAGACTGGCGCGCTCCGCCGCTACCGCCTCCAAATCCGATCGAATGCTGTCGGCCTCTGTCTGCAGCTCCTCATCCGTCAGCCAGTCTCCAGTCTCGCAAGCGGCAGGCATGACTGCTGCGCCGAGAGATCGCCTCCCTCCCAGGGCCATGCACTCTGCCTGGGGACAACCATCTCCAGACCAGGCTCCTCGTCTGAGCCTTGGGTGTCAGGGCAGTGAGCCCGCCTTCTTCCACTGTTGCTGCGGGAGGCCGCGAACTTGCTACAGCGGGGCCGCGAACTTGCTACTGCTTGAGGCCGCGAACTTTGCGGCTGCTGCCTTCTCGTTCCCTTCTGTCCCTCGTCCGCGGGGATCCCTCCCGGCAACCTCGGGTATAGAGGAAGTCGTCGGACCGCCGCTGAGTGCGAGCAGCCAGTTTCCCTGTCGCAGCTCGCCGCTGGGTTACCGTTGCCTTGCGGCAGCTTTTCGTTCGGCGAGGGGTCGGGTTTCGCCGCTCGAACCCCTCGGCTGGCGTCCAATCGCTGAATCCCGTCCTTCTTCCGACGCTGTCCCACCGGGGTAACCCCGGTGATTGACCCTGCCTCGGCCGAGGCGATATCCTGCATCGCCTCCGACGTAGGCCGTGACTCGGCCTCTCGCTTTCACACATCGCGTTCGCATCCAGTTCTTCCTTCGTCCGATGGGCTCACGTCAGGTGCTGTTCAGTTGCCCCGAGGCGCCGACCGGGGGCTCCGTAGGGCATCCCCCTGGCGGCAGCGAGAGTAATTCACTCAGTCTCTTTGTGGAGTTCCTCGTGTGTGTGCCACCGAGCGGTGTCGGGTGGTGACTTCGCAGGCCATGCACCAGGCCCACTCGTAAGGCTCCACTTCCCCACTGGTCACCACGCGACTGTGGAATTGGCCGCTCGACGGGCCATGGCCAGCAACCAACTCAGAGCGGGTGGGGGTACACCTCCCATCGTCGGGATCCCACTGGGGTTCGCCTTCTTTCTCCGCCGACTCCTCCGCCGCCTGCTTGAGTGTCTCCTTCTCCACCGTCGGGACTTGGGAATACTTCGGGCATCCCTGACGTCGGGGCTCCCCCACAGCCATGGGGTGGTCCCGAGCTCGGTTGCCCCCGAAGCTGGCTGCAGTGGTAGCTTGCACTTGAGCGCCTCCGTCGGCATCTCGGACCCCTTGCCGTTCCAGAGAGGCCGCCAACAACTTGGCGATTCTGCCGCGTTCCTCTCGCGTCTCAGCCTCCATGGCCGCTAGCCTATGCTTCGCCTGTTCGAGGTGTTTCGGCGAACACGCCTCCTCCTCGGCTGCATACTGCTCCTCAGCCATCTTTCCAATTGTCTCGTCAACTATAATACGGTTCTTCCGTAACACGTGCAGACACCACGGTGTATGGGTGAGAGTGCCTCACTCATCCCTGCTTTCGGGTTTATACACCTCTCTACCCCGTCAGCAGATTCCTAATAACCAATCACATAGCTCATGCTTTCGCCTCGCCCAATCAGCTGACCGCATCGATATATTCTTTGCTCTGCCACTGGGTTACGTCATCACGCCTCCCTTCGGGCCGGGCATCCCCGACCAATTCTTCGGGTTCCCCCGAAGTTACCTTGCCATACTTGTTGCGGGATTTCGCGCAATCCATCCGCGCGGCTGCTCCCACTTAATCCGAGTAGGTAACGAGCGAGGCCTTCTCTACATACTATTACTAACACGGATAATACGTGTTTACAATTCTGCTCGTGACATCGCGCCTACGCATCTTGCACGATCCCGAGCTACTTTCGCTCCAGTGCACGACGTTATGACCGCGCACCGGCAAGCAATGTGTTCGCACATCTCGCGTTTAGTTAATTACTATGTACACAGATTCTACCTGATTTTGATTGGCTCGCGATCGATGATCTTCGAATTCTCCCAATCGATGGTGTGATTGTCTTTTGCTACATGGTCAGTGATCGCGGATTTGGTGATTTCGGTAGCCAACTGTTTTCGTTGGGCCCTTGTGAATGATTTGGGTGCTACGGTGTCTACGTCCTTTTTGTGTTCTTTTAGACGGGTTTTAAATTTTCGGCCGGTTTCTCCAATGTAAATTTTTTCACACATTGCACACGGTATCTTGTAGACACAGTCCGTAATGTTGTGCATATCTGTTCTGTCCTTAGGATGTACCAAAAGCCGTTTTAGAGTCAAACGGTCTCACTGTTGAAGCCACACCTGTGTAGAGTCGAGATGTACGCTTGTAGATAGTAGACGCAACGATGGTGTAAACGGTAAAACAACTGATAGGTTTATTCCAAGCACGGATGGTGACAGTGTACACGTGTCAACTCGTAGACGAGGTCTCTCTTGAAACTCTCTCAAACTCTCCCTTTTATCTCTCTCTCTCGACCCCGCCACCGCGTTCGAGGCCGTCGAACCCTGTCCGTGCCGTCACCGCCTGTCATTATGGTTCTCCCTTAATGACATCTGACGGCACGTACGGGGTGGCCTCTGTTTATTGACCTTCTCGCGACAATGCTGATTTATTTATGACCCATAGGCATGTGGTTGTGGTCAGCAGAGTCGGCCCTCGCCTCTTTCGTTAATCACCTGGGCGGTGTGTGAAATATCCGTTTCTAGTTCTCTCACGGTGCTACATTTCACCCTGCCCTAAAAAGAAGACGATTTTTATCGGCTTCAAACCAGTCTCCTGACTGGAGAAACTGATTAAAAAAAATTTTACCGAAAAATTGCAACCGTTTAAATGTATAAGCTTCCCCTAACGTTCCTTGTAACCGCCACCGCGTAACATGTCAATTAATACCATACAATTCATTTCAATACAATTCAATACAGTTCCACTCGATTAGACTCAATGATAATATAATACCAAATACAATTTTAGCTAAATTCAATGAAATGACAATGTAATCCAAACCCCCGTATATAATATCATTTCGTAATACTCGCGTCGTCCCGTGACCAATCGCGTGATATACTGTGCATGATAATATCAAAATTTACGATTATATCGTCCGTCAACCCGTCACCAATCGCGTATCGCGTAATATATACTGCCCCACGGTTAAAAAAAATGGCCTATACTACTAATAGACACGTACAACCGTTATAATTCGCGTGCGAAGTTATTATAGATTCTGGTTATAATGTTATTTTAACTGCGTGGAGCAAAACTCACAATGCGTATAGACAAGTGAAAATTCGCACAAAGGTTATAAATTTTATGTAGAAATTCTATCGACGTGAGAACCACATGCGAGAGAAAAAAAGAATTGATAGTGAGAGGATTTTTAGAAAACAGTTTACATGAAATACATTTTATATTGTAATTTTAAAAATGGGAAAATACCTGTTTGTTCATTTCGTTATTCCTGCCATAACCCGTTAGCCTGCTGGGAAAAGGGAGAAGGGACAGTTTGCCCTTACCTACTTGCTAACCCCGCCCAATGGCGAAGCCATGCAAACCATCGACCACTAAACCAACTTAGCAGCCATCCAAGTAGGCCCCCTGCGACCCGCTGTCGGTTGCGTCCGACCGCGGCGTCGAAGGGGTCCCCATGGGGTGGCGACCGTGGGGTCGGTTGTGGTAGTGGTGGCAACTCCGTCAGACTATACCGGGACATCTGTTGGTGCAAAGCCTCGAGACGCCGTATGTCTTCTGGGTCGTTGTATTCACCGTTTGGATCGTATGCCCTGAGGCGGGTATAGTAGGTCTCCATCAGAGACTCCCCCCGTGTATCCGAAAATGGGTCAAATCCCCCAGGCATGCATTGCAATGCAT
>NW_014577409.1:91539-101694 GCF_000485595.1 Priapulus caudatus
AAAATATCCCACAGGCCAGGTAGCATCGCCGAACGGTAAATGCTAATCTCCGCGCCAGCTCGCCCATTTAAAATTGTTATATCATGTCAGGCACATTTACGGCGCAAATTAAAGTCACAGAACTAACCATAGAGAGACAAAGCTCATTCAATTACGATCACTCCCAGACAACCCCCCCCCACGCTACGCGACAATAACCCCACCTCCACCCCCAACCCCACGCCCCACCAGTACGTAATCGGCCCCAACGAAAACCAGCGCCCGCTTCTTCGACCCATCCGCACCTCTTCACGCCACTCCGTCAGGACGATATGTAAATCGCTTCCACTGTGCGTAACAATGGACGGCGATAGTCGACCGGCGCTCCACGACGCCTGACCCGAGGGGACAGTTAACGACGCCACCATCGACAGCCGGCATAACAAAACAATTACGTGTTCCAGTTTAACCAACGTGGCTGAGTATTCCAGAGGCAACGACAACGACAAAAACAAGCAACAACAACAAAACAACAACAACAACACAACAACAACAACAACAACAAACACCAATGGCGCCCAGGTACGCGGACACAACAACAACAACATGGGAAGCCTGTACGGCCTTCTCGCCGAACAGGCAGCACCGCGACAGCCGTGGACGAGCGCCAATGGCGACAGTCCACGTGTACGCGATTAAACGCCGCAGCGAAAACCGGCTGGGCCGTGCAGGCCCCAACTGACGCAGCACGGCACATCGAGGAGAAGCAGAGGAGGAGGCTCGTGCAAGCCTACCTCCGCAAACTGAGGGAGGAGAAGCTGCAGAGAGGAAGAGGGAGGCGACGGCCAACGAGTGGAGGAGTGAGAGGAGGCACAAAGGGGGAGCCGGCACGCGCTACGTCCCGGCTAGCAAGACGCACGGAAAATGGCAGGGTGGGAGGACTGGGTTGGAGATCCCTCCCCGAATACTCCCACGATAGCGGCCGGACTCGTGGCTGCAGCCTTCACTTGCCGGACGGAGGAGGAGCAGGGACGCGCGCAGCTCGTGGCTACGACGAGAGGCCGGCACGCAGGGAACCCCGCCGACTACCCCGGCCGACGTCCCCCTGCTAGAACTCATCATTGGACCAGGAAGGAGTACAGCGGTCGCTAGACAATACACATAGAGTTGTTTGGTTGGTCGCGGGAGGCAGTTAAACAGCCTGACCCTGGCGCAGTACATCCAACATAAAGTTGGCCTGGTTTTTTTTATACCAAGATAATGCGGTGGGGCCAGCCTCGTATCTATCGCGCGTGCCAGAAATTTCGGCGAACCTGCCACACCGCCCCAGTCTGACAGGGGTTTTAAAATTTTTTTAAGGTGGGCGATCCGCACTCCAGCACCAGGTGCTCGAATTGAACGACGCCTGTTGGGATAGGCGAACAGGCAGGACCGAATTACGATGCGTACATGCCTGGGGGGAAACTAGCGCGATTCCCGCCGTAATTATTATCCCTGCCAGAATCCCGTATACTGCCGAGTGGTGCGTGTTGACATGATAATCTGCCGTGTCCCAGTGATCGTACGCAGTTCCCTGTGACGCGATTTGCTTCCCTCGTTCGACTGCTGCTACTAGGTCAGTAAAAGAGACATCTAGATCTGCGTCTGCATACAGCTGTGGGGGGACCACTGCCGTCGGGATGAGTGCTGTGGAATTTGTGACTACGCCCTTGTGTACTTCGTACAGCTGTTTCCAAATTTGCGGGATCTGTCTAATGATATCGGGTAGGGCTTGTGCTGGAGCGCCGCCGGACACGTTGGTCTCGTGAAAAAAATATGGTGGGAGCGTGAAAGCTGCCGCATCCGCCTTACAGCCCGACCGTAATTGAATGAGCTTTTGTCTCTCTATGGTTAGTTCTGTGACTTTGATTTGCGCCGTAGAATGTGCCTGACATGATATAACAATTTTAAATGGCGCTGGCGCGGAGATTAGCCATTTACCGTTCGCTATGTACCTGGCCTGTGGGTTGGGTTTCTGATAGAAAACAACACGCTTGTGACACAATGTTTGAATTTGATTAACGTCGTTCTGATACAAAGCGATTGCGCATGAATTTATTGCTGTTGCCGGAAAGATAGGAGAGTATACGTCGCAGATTACGCGGTGTTGTCGTAAGCATGATTGTAGCCTGAGTGCGTCTGGATATATGTATACTGATCGGTCTAGACTAACCCCGATGTACCTATTGTCCGTCTCGTAATATGCGGCTGTCCGGCTGGTGGGACCCGTTTTTGTACTTGTACTATTAGGTAGAAACACCGGTGGTGTTTTAATCTCGTAAATGCGAAAATCCATATCTCGGTAAGACAGCGATATGAAGGCCAGTACGTGCAATGCGTCCGGTGTCGGTACCACGACAGCTGTGATCATGTCATAATACCGTAATAACTGAGTGCTGTATGGATATGGGAGCGTAACTGTATCCGGGAGGGATTCCTGAATGGCGGCTAGGATTTTACTAAGCTGTGTTGGGGGGACAAGTGTGGGGGGTAAACGACCCGTGAGTAGTATGTTGACGTATCGTTGTATAGCATCGATCTGCTCTCTAGCATGAACAAAGGCGAGTTGTAAACCAGTTAGTGCTACCTGTAAACGTGAGATCATCATTGACTCGTGAGCTGCCGCTGTTCTCCATTCATAAACCTGTCTTGTGACTGTTTCTACGGCTGTTGCGACTTTCTTCGTCTCCCGTATGACGTCTTTCAAAATTTGGGTGTTCATTTGCGTATGGATTTTAGTATAGTTAATAACGGTGAGTGCTTGGTCGATGATGTGGTGGGTTTGTGTCTGGGATATTCGCATGGCCGCTATGTTTTGTTGTAGTTGTTGGACGTCGTCGTCCGTCGCCGTGCCGAATAAAAATTTGCTAAGCTTGCCTATGCCGGAAAAGATTGAGCGCGTTCTACGTGTGTGGTGAAGTGCGTGTAAATTATCCATCTTTCGTTCGAGCGCATTCATGCGTCCCGTAAACCATCCTAACTGTACTTGAAACATTCTATAAGCGCTATCTGCTATCTGCACTGAAGCCCGTTTCGCCTGTACATCCGCGTAGTCTAATATGTCGCGTTGGTCGGGGAATGGGAGTCGGTCGTGTAGATTCACCCGTCTGTTGCCTTTGTCGATGTCACCTCCCGGCAGTTTTATCTCTGTCAACAGTAGTAATTGTCTTCTTAACGTGTCCATGTAGTCATCCATCGCTGATAGGTTTAAACTTAAACTTATAGCCCAAGTTGATTGAGTTATTGCAATTCGGCCCCTCTGCACGAATAAAACCCCAGCCTCCTGTTGACGTATCTCGTTTTCTGTTTCTCCCGTCACGAGTAGTGGGAGCACCATTATCAACCAGGTGTGGGGCGTCATTCCGACAAGTGAGTGCTGACAGTGAAGTTCTATGGCCACGTCGATCGTAGTAGTGGAGCACTTTGCGTCGTGTCGCAAAGGGTGACGAAGGTTCTATGGTCAAACGGTGCCAAATGTAGAGTCGAGATGTACGCTTGTAGATAGTAGACGCAACGATGGTGTAAACGGTAAAACAACTGATAGGTTTATTCCAAGCACGGATGGTGACAGTGTACACGTGTCAACTCGTAGACGAGGTCTCTCTTGAAACTCTCTCAAACTCTCCCTTTTATCTCTCTCTCTCTTGTTCGAGTATCGCTTCCTCATGATATAGTAGTTTTTGGTTGACTTCTACTACGGTCTTCGATAGCTTACTCATGTCCTTGGAACACGAGTGCATCAACGCTGAGTGGGAGGTCGCTTCCTCAAGTTTCCTGTCGGTGGACTTTTTTATTTCTCCCAGCAATTCTAGGATTGCCGTTTTGTCCTTATCAGAGTCCTCAACCCGGTCTTTTCTGGATTCCAGGAGACCTTGCTGAAAGCCCATCAGAAGAAGTTCAGCCGTCTTCGCATTGGGAGGCCCCTCGTCGTGGGAGTTCTTGTGCAGCATTCGTTTCATCGTCTCCTTCCAGCTGTCCCACTTCCCCAGGCCCTTTGTCCAGCTCAGCTCCAGGTGTTCTAATGCCTCGCAGACCTGTGTTTCCTTTAGATTTTCCTTTTCTTCGTCATTGAGTTGCAGCTCAGGAGTCTGGTTATTCTTGTCAATACCATATTTGTCGGTGTCTCTTTTGTCTTCGTGTCCATTTAGGTTGGTCCTTTTGATTGGTTTTTTCCTTTTGAGATCCTTGATATGAGTGCTGTCTTCTATCTGGGAGGAAGAGCCGTTTTGATTGATTACCGCGCCTAGTCCCATCAGATCTACTGCTAGTGTTGATTTCCTTTGTTCCCCCTGGTTTGTCTCTGTTTCAGCTGGCCCTCCCCTGCCGTACAATGCGGAGTGATGGGTGGTTGCACTCTTTGTCAGGTGACTCAGTTGGGTTTCTCTTATGGAGAGAGATGCTTCGTTGGTTTCCATTGTGGGCTCCATTGTGGGTTGGGTGTGATAGATTCTTGTTCTGCAGTTGAGATTTCTAATCCTGTGCTCGAAACGCCTGTTCTGCTTCGTCCGTCCAAACAAAGGGTGTTCCTTTGTGGGTGAGCTGCGTGAGAGGTCGTGCTATTTTAGCGTAATCTTTAACAAATTTCCTATAATAACCCACCAAACCTAGCCACTGACGAACTCCTTTCGCTGTTGTTGGGGCTGCTAACGTTTGGATGGCCTTTGTTTTGTCTGGATTCGTAGCGATACCTTCGGCGCTGATAATATAACCCAGATATTGGACTTTCTCGCTAAGGAAGTTACACTTGGTTGCTTTGAACTTAAGGTTCGCGTTCCGACAGCGGCGGAAAACTTCGTGCAGGTGTTGTATGTGTTCTTCGAAAGTGGCGCTGTATATCATGATATCGTCCAAATATGCAATGGCGAATTTATGTTGCAGTCCTTCTAGTACTCTATTCATGACTCTTTGAAACTGTCCCGGACAACTGGCGATACCAAACGGCATTGCGGTCCTCTCCCAGAGCCCATGTGTAGTTACGAAGGCGGACTTATGTTGGTCTTTCTTTGCTAAAGGAATCTGATGATAACCACTGCGGAGATCGAGGCAGGTAAAAAATTCCGCTTTTCCAAAGTTTTGCATGACGTCTTCTACGACCGGTAGGGGAAATGCATCGGCTCGAATGACTGAGTTCAAGCGTCTATAATCCATACACATCCTCCACTCTCCTGTCTTCTTTTTAACCAACAGTACCCCTGAGCTCCACTCCGAGATCGATGGCTGGATTAACCCCATTTTGAGTAAGTGGTTGACTTGTCGGTCGACCTCTTGTTGCTGTGGTATGGCCATTCTGTAGGGCGCTGTTTTAAATGGCTTTGCGGTTCCCGTTTCTATTGTCATTTCGTAAAGATTTGTAAAACCGAGTTCCTCGTCTGTGTGTGCGAAAGATGTTCTATGTTGCGTCAAAAAGTCCCGTAATTGTTCCCTGTGGCGCGTGTTCGTGATGTGAGCGACTAACGATGCGTAGTCGACCGTTGTTTGTGTGGCGAGTGCTTGACCTGGTAATTGATGCGCCTGTTTGGTGTTGTTGCAAAGACTGGTTTGGTCCCTGCTTTGTGCGACCACCGGCCCCCGTAATCTGTCGCGCTGCGTGCGGTGTTCGGTGTGCGTGAGTGTCGCTGAGGCAGTGGCGCGTGGCGTGTGCGTGCCTGTCGCTGAAGCCGTGACGCGTGGCCTGTGCGTGAGTGTCGCTGAAGCAGTGACGCGTGGCCTGTGCGTGAGTGTCGCTGAGGTAGTGGCGCGTGGCGTGTGCGTGCCTGTCGCTGAAGCAGTGACGCGTGGCCTGTGCGTGAGTGTCGCTGAAGCAGTGACAGCATTTTTTAGGTGACGCTGAACTACGTCCGTGACGCCTCTGACATAGGGTAGGACGATCATCGCCTTCGGTTTCTCCGTGGAGGTTTTCTTTTGGGATGTTGTTTTTTCACGTGATGTGTTCATCTCCTTGGACACTTTTTCGAGTGTCCAATTGGGGTAGCCGCATTTTCCTAGTGCATTCTTGATGTGGCGCGCTTTAGCTTCCCGGTCCTCACTCTCCATTATGAGTTTGTCCCTACGATCTAGTAGCATCCGTACCACTGACAGTTTGTGGTTGACTGTGTGGTGTGAGTTGAAGTTTAAGTACTGGTCCGTGTGGATCTTTTTCCTATACACCGTCAGTTTTAGTGAACCATCTTCTCGTTTATAGATGAGTGCATCGCGGAAACTATACTTACTTTCGTTGCCATCATTGTTTAATTTGACAATAACTGGGTCTGTACCACTTCCCTCGACTTCACCATGTTCAGCTACACTGTCGATGTGCATTGGCATTATTGGGGCAACAGATTCGTCCTCGGAATCGCCATCAGAATCGTATACAGTCACTAATATCTCTTGACACATCAATCATCAATCAGTTCTTGCAAAGTTTCATCATCTGCGATATTAGCCATATTTATGTACTGCAGGCCATTTAAAGACCGAGATATTTCAGCATTTTGACCGGCGCCAACTGCCTGTGCCCGTTTTGATTCATGGGGGCCACCATATTTGATTCGCCGAAACTAGATCGGATTTTTCACTTTGGAGTCCCCAAAAAGTTATTTATCAGCCATTTCAGACAATAATATACACTTGCCGCATTCCTCTATGTAGTTATCTTACATCGGCAGCAGGAAACTTGGGTTTGATTGGCATTTGAAGTGGTTTTTTGGCATGAAATCAGAAGGTGAACATTTCGTATTACAGACTCATATTTTTGCACGCACAGTACACACCAGTCTAATGGATTCATGCGCAGTGCATTTGAAAGGCTTGGGCTCTTTGAGACGTTTACGGTGATGTTCGATATGTATAAACTTGCGTGGTGAATGAAAATTTCATAATACATAACGTAGGGCTCTTTGTTTCCCAAATTTTAATTATTTTCCTGTTGATTAAGGTAAATTAAATTGATACAAAATTGGTTTTAATTGCAGTAACAGCAAGCGGACTTCATAATAATAAAATTAAATACCTATTGAATGCATTATTACCGTATATGATCGCGTAATAACCGCGGGCGCCTATAAGCCGCACCTCAATTTGAATCGGGTAACCAAATATTGCGCCTAGTATATTTTCCCTCACGGTATGGCGCACTTATAAACCGCAGAGCAAATACAGGGTTGAAATCTGAGGCCAAATTTGCGGTTATTACGCGAGCATATACGGTAGGTGAATTTGAAAATTGATATCTGGACCAATTTTTTCACATTATGACTGATGTGCTGTATTCTAGTGATTTAATAATGGCGACATCCGATGGGTTTTCCTATGCGCTATCACATATTTATAGGGAATATACACAAATATGATAGAATGCCATTTCGGTAATCATGAACATCCTTAGTTTACACTAAAATATTGAAATTGTTCTATCTGGCCATGCAGAGGTCAATATAAGAGATGAAAACAAAATCTGAAAGCAAAGCAATGAAGCTGAAGCAAAAGACGATGAAAGCAAAGTCACCTCGGCAGTAAAAAGTAACCCCAAAGTACGGTACCCTTTTTAATGTAGAAATCACTTCGTATTTGACGTTTTACACAAGGTTTTATGCTGCGTATTTTGACTAAATTTCCAATTCAGAGAGCGTAAAGACGGTAATACGCACCTTATCTAAACCCCTACCCAATTAACAATTTTACATGAACCCAGTTTATTTCTGCTAATTTTACTCCGGGGCTCCAATAACTTAAGGAGGGTAGTGCTAAAATTAAATAGCATGTTTCAGTGTAACGCCTGCACCTGTGCATAGCTTGCACTTTGTAGATCAGTGAGAGCTGCTGTATATCGCTGCATCTGGTCTACTTACATGCAACTATTCGTTGTACCAATATATGTTAGAACGATGTTGTTGCGGTGCTGGCATAGTTGGTAATGTGCAAAAAATTTTCATAGTGCAAAAGTTTTCAGTATACGTACTGGTATTATTATTCGTAATCCCTCCACCAATCATGTTCCATTATATACTCAGTAGTTAACCCCGTTGGTGCTCCGGTACTTTCTCTGCACAATGCTTCCTCCAGCTATCATCACAAGGTGGGAGAACAACATATTTTGCCTTATTGAAGATTTCCCCAGGGGGCAAAACAGGTTTACCAGACATGGAGTGTTGTAAAAGGTTGTTTGGTATCAACATGTTCAGGGGACCTCCCTGATCAACTTCCAGGTGGACTACCCTGAAAATATGCTGCTGAAAAAAATGGCGGCCATTTTTTTCCAAAATGGCCACTGTCTAACTAATGTTGATAAATTTTGATGATAATGTTTGAATAGAACCTCCTCTCACCATGTGTGTGGTATCATATTAAAGGGAATTAAATTCCCTACAAGATGATACCACATTTAATGGGCTTGATGATGATTTGCATAACAATTTTTGGCAAAAAATGAGATTTTTGACAATTTTTTCAAAAAATATGAATTGCACCAAAATACAATTTTCTCCATATTTCAAAAATCCTTTCCACTAAAGAATTGAAACTTTCTAGGAAACTGCCCATATGTATAGGCAATAGTGTGTAAACAGGACAAGTTGCACGATCCATCAGCTATGGACCGGATCAACTGCCAGCGCGCTTGCCGGCTGTACTCTGATCGAGGCAGCCCCGGGTCAACCTGGCTGACGAGTACCTCCAAGTCCCGGGCGTACTCACTCCACGTCTCTTCTGGCCGTTTCGTCCGTTCCTCCAGCTGTAGTCGACGGTCCAGCTCCGTTCCAAGTGGCTGCAGTCTTGCGGTTAACGCCTGCCGGATCTCTCTCTCGGTAGAGTTTGCCGCACTCGAACAGCACTGCAGTGGCCGGAAAATCTAGTGCTACTGAAAGCTGCATGACCCTCTCGGTCACCCCAGCCGTTGTGGCCTGCCACCACATCGAAATGCCGGAAGAACGCATCCAGGGGCACTTCTCCAGAGGACGTCCTTAACTTCATTGGATGTCGTTGTGGCTGAGCCATCTGCCAAGCAGACGATGTCTCTCGATCACTCTTGGCGGGGCGACGGCTGCCGCTGGAGGGATATATACCCAATGACTGACATCTGCTTCCACTGGTGTAGGCTCCGGCTGGTTTATCCAAGGCGGTGACGTTCGTCTAGTCCACGGGGTGCTGCCCAAGGGCCACGGCTTCCTGTCTTCTGAAGGCCCTCGACCACCTTGGTCTCTCTCCTGACACACGATGTATGACCGTTACTGGCAGCATGCATCAACGCCATCCTGCCATCATCGTTCGCCCGACGGGCGATTGGCGTGGAGTCAAGGAGGCTGCTGGGACGAGCTTTATCTCTTCCTCGGCCAGTGCAGGAACAGGAACTTGCTCGGCAACTCGAGGGGATCGTGAGTTCCTCGGTGTTAAACCAGCGGCGGCCGGCCGACTGTAGTCAGGAAGGAGGCAGCGAGCGGCGTGATCCTAGTCCTGCGTTGTGTGTCCTGGCGTAGACTTCTGACTGAGCTCCGTTACACCCTACATGGTCAGCTAGCAGGGCGGACAAGCCACCAGCAGCTAGAGAGCAGTGGGAGGGTGCGAGCTTCCCTGACTGAGGCAAGCTGGCTCTGTGTTGCTTTGGAGCTGGATGCCGCAGCTTGTATACAGCCGTGGGACATCACGTGGTCACAGCCATGTGACCCCCACGTGTGACCTCCAGGTGTCCCGTCCAATTAAACTATAGGTCAAGTGGTGCAGCATGGCTTTACTTTCCAATCCGCTGCTAGCCCACGTGGCTACGAAGCCGTACGTCTTCAAGGTTGAAGTAATGCTGACGCATGCTATAGTGTATGTTGTATGGCGGGTCGAATTCGCTACATATATATATATATATAGAGAGAGAGAGAGAGAGAGAGAGAATTATATATATATATCACCATATACAGCATGTATACCTACTCGGGCTACTGTATAGTAGACTGTCCAGTAATTTATATACTCTATCAACCCACAGGCCCCTAGCCTATAACCCTAATGAGTGCATGATCATACATATTCAAGATTAGGAACGCGTTAACCCAACATGAAAAACATACTGGCTACAATGCAAAGACTAATATAAGTAAGTATTTGTTTCAGATTAGCTCCATTGCCCTCCAAGAATAAGAAATGGTAATAACTAATATATTGAAAATGTGT
>NW_014577409.1:101704-120628 GCF_000485595.1 Priapulus caudatus
CGCGACGAAGTCGGCCACAGACAATTTTCCTTCCGCTCTATAACTCGGCCCCTAATTGACCTAGCGCTACCAAATTTGGTATACTTACACATCTTGGGAAGAAGTTGAGCAGCGTATCAAAACCAGATTACTGCGACCTTTATTTGACCATTACCTTGACCTTGATCATATTTCCCTTCCGCTCTCTAGCTCGGCCCCTAATTGACCTAGCGCTACCAAACTTGGTATACTTACACATCTTGGGGAGCAGGTGAGCAGCGTATCAAAACCAAGTCACTGCGGCTTTTATTTGACCTTGACCTTGATCATATTTTTCTTCTGCTCTATAACTCGGCCCCTAATTGACCTAGCGCGACCAAACTTTGTATACTTACACATCTTGGGGAGAACACGGGGGATACATGTAGTTGGCGACAACTGCCCTTTCTAGTTATTTTCAGGTTCTAGATTCAACAAGAGTTCCATGTGTCGGTTTATGATAACCTGTTTGCTACCGAATCTCTCCTTCAGGATGTCAACGGCTTGTAGGTAGTGGGTGGACGACACTGATAATCCTGTGATACAATGAGCGGCTCCTCCTTCTAGGAATGACTTCAGGTAGCTGAACTTGGCTATGTCACTGAGGTCTTCTCGGTTGTGGATTGCCTTTTCATATGCATCCCAGAATGGCGGCCAGTTCACTATGTCACCATCAAATTTCGCTATGTCCAACTTTGGCAACGTCACCGATATCGTCTTCAGAGTTCCATTTCCACCTGAACTCGGGATAGGACGGGGGCTCACACTGCTGAGCCAATCATAGCATTAACTCTCACAATCATTTCGGAAATTTCTATATTAAATTTGTCAGCCTTTGTCACTTCCTCCTCTATTTTGGTTTTATCAGTTTCCTTTTGGCACATATCATTCAGTATGGTATCATCTAAGGTTTTCAACAATGCCCGTTTCTCGGCAAGGTTTTGGCTGTCATATTTTTCCAAGTCTTTCTTAGTTGCTGAAAGCAACTTCGTGGTCGAGTCCCTATGGCCACCTCTCACACGTCGATTCTTCTCTAGGTTTTCCGTCATTTTACGATCGGCAAGGGTCAACAGCCTCTCAATAACAACAGGAAGGCCACGTACATTACATAACAATGGCCTACGTGACCTATTCTCTCGTAACGATGGAGAAAGGATTCGGTTCAGTCGGTTCTTCTCTAGGTTTTCCGTCATTTTATGATCGGCAAGGCTCAACAGGCTCTCAATAACAACAGGGAGGCCACGTACAGTACGTTACAATGGCCTACGTGACCGATTCTCTTGTAACAATGGAGAAAGGATTCAGTTCAGTCGGTTCTATTTTATTACTTCGTAGGAAAAGGATTGATACCACTCTATGTGTTCCTGCTGAATGATCCGGCTCGAAGGACCATGTTAGATTTGATAAGAATCCATTCTCCGAAGGCAACGGAGGCTCAAATTCTGTTTACGTTCGAGGCAGGTTACAGGTGTTTACATGTTATTAATACAGAGTGTTGTGGGTTTCTTTGGTCACGCTTGTATCTTTCTCCGGTCGTGAGTATAATTCACTGGTATATCAATTACATTTGGTACTTAATGTTTCACATCTCTTTTATACTTATATTGTACTATACTTTCCTTGAAATCTTATTTTTACTGGGCATTATATAGCACTAAATTATCATTATTGGTGTTATAAATATTTTTCCAGCAGAAAATATTTTCAGTGTTCTTTGTATGTACATACCTTGTCATTTAACCAATTATCCGGCAGTAGTGTTCCAATATCTTCCAATGTCAGATTGGTGTTACCAACAATCACACGAGTTCCTGGAGCTTGATTTAACAGAGGACTTTTTGCTGCGTTCTGGTACTTCACACAGTTTTGCAGGTGATCTGGTGTATCCTTCAAGGTTTGAACAAGCTGGACTGCATCGGTGTCAACTTGGAAAGACCTGACCAACACGGCAATTGTCAATAGCAGCACATCTACATGTGTGTCCTTGCGACCAGCTGTCCTTAACATTGACATTACCAATGACATTGTATCAGAAATATCGTTTTCATCTACATCATCACTGTCGGCAACAAAGGAGTATGGTGCAATATGGGAGTGTAGTACTTCATCAAAGAATCGGGGACATATCTAGTGCACTTCATTAGTATATTGCCTTCAAGCTTACAAACCCACATAAATACGCTCACACACACACCCACACACCCACACACACACACAACAGAGGAGATAATTGTGTCTATCACTGTGTGTTGATGTATATGTTTATTCGTTTGTTGCGCCAACATGACTTGCATACGATAACACTCACGATTTTATTGGTGGAATACGGGTAGATTTCTTTTTATTCATTTCGTTTCTAAGCCCTTTTATAATTGAAATATAATCTATAATATAATAAATATAATGGAGGTTGTGTGTGTGTGTATGTATGAGAGGAGAGAGAGAGGGGCACAGAGGCGGGAGATGGTGTAGGAAGGGACGAGGGGCGAAGGGAAGCGAGAGAGAGAGATTGTCCCGTTGCGCAATGATGCGTGTACGCGAGTCGCGAGATCACTGTTGTGTGAGTGGATGTCCGGATGCATAGCCTGGAGGCTAGGCGACCGGTTCCGGACACGTAGCCACTGCATATTCGAAAATGCATCTTTACACCTTAAACACATAACCTTCGGTCTATAGGGCTGTAACCGTAGGCAAAGACCTTTGGGCTTGCCCTTTCAATGCAAGGCATGTCATCCCATCGGCTGATCAAAGGCTTCACGTAGTCACATCCCTGACAACAACTGGACTAATAACAATGGAGTTATATAAAGACGCACAAATGAAGGTGTGCCCGTATGATCGCGTGCACAGGATCTCAGCTGCAAAGTACACAGCTGGACACGCGTTACAAGAATTAATAAGACACAAGGGGATTTAAAATTTGAAGATGTAGCAAGAATTTACGGCCGGA
Organism: Priapulus caudatus; assembly: GCF_000485595.1. NCBI lineage: Eukaryota > Metazoa > Priapulida > Priapulimorpha > Priapulimorphida > Priapulidae > Priapulus > Priapulus caudatus. The sequence goes on from NW_014577409.1 coordinate 104,673, forward strand.
TGCCCTGGCTGACGCCAACTCCGTTTAGTCGACTTCAGGAGATACAGTAGGAGTATTCGCTCGCGGGGCCTACACGGCTAATAGTGAAATACAAAACAAAACAACAACAATGCAAACCGAATTAATAAGGTTACTAGCTATATAACCATACAAATAAATCTTACTAAACTATTAGTACAATACAATGTGCTGACACAATACGTGGTGCATACGCAGTAAACTAAAACCCATGCCCGTTTTCTTTAAACGCCTAAAAATGAATGTAACTTACTGGCTTCCCTTTGCACCTCGCGCGAAGGAAACGGAGGGGGAAGAACTCGGGGGGGGGTTGCGGAGGGTGCGGCAACTGACCCCGGCAACGCCGACCTTGGAGCTGGGCCCTGTGCAAGGTTAGGCGAAGCCACGGGTCTAGTCGCAACACGAGCGGGGCGGGGCGGAGAACGGCGCCACCTACAACAGACAGAAAGCAGGCGTGCCGGTGCGCAGAGGTACCACACTGCAACTACACCGCCAATGGCTATCAGTGCATAAACAACAAACTGCTGCCATTGCAACCCTGAAAACCCACGAGAACCATCAGACGAGGCAAATGCATCACCCGCATCAAAAATTGTACGACTACTAGCTATCGAATCTTTGAGTTTATTGTACGAAAGATCAAATGCGTTATTTGCATACAGCTTAGGAGGTAAAATTGAAGCAGGTAGCAGATTCGTAGCATTGCCACTGTAGCGTTTCGTGCTTTCCGGCGACACCCGATGGCGCCACCGGTCAACACCTAAATGGCTAGCACACAATCTTAGGTATATTACTCACCCGTTGTGCCCGGAGACGTTGTACTGGCCGTGATCGTCGCCTCCCGGACCCCGCTAGCCACTCGAGCGCTTTTAAAGCTACTGCGCTCTCGCAATAACCCGTTCTGTTGTGCTCAGGTCCTGATGCGTCGTAGTTAGTCAACAGTGCAGGACGAGTAACGACACGTACGCACACCGTAGGGCAACTCCCACCCCCTGCCGGCTAGACTCGCGTTACGATGTATAACAAGTGTATACCACGGTAAACACAGAGGTTAGACACACAGTATAGACTATGAACGCAGCCGGGCAAAAAGGGCTACAGTACAGTAAAGTATCGACGGCTTCCCCTCCCGTGCAGCCGCGCACGAAATAGACTAACTCCCTCGCTATTCGTGCAGACTCGACACGTTTACTTTAGGCCTAGTACTGTATTATTCACTCACCCCACAACGACAGGACAATACGGGGCTTACTCACCGAACGGCCGCTCGAGGCAGAACGCGGTGGGGCTCACTCTCTCCCTCTCTCTACCACTCTCTATATTTCTCTCTCTCGAACTCTCGAACTCTGTCTCTTTGTCTCACGAACTCTCTGCTCCTCTCTCCTTCGCTCCTACCCGCCAACTACCACGAGACAACGGCGAATTCCCGCCTATCACCTGCGGGCCAACTGTTTCGCCGAACTCTGCCGCTAGAGGGGACCCACTGCATCCGGCATGGCGGCCCCCTTGTTGATGTTACGATCGGTAAGCAAACCCCCGACAAAACAGACATGACGACAAAACAATTAGACAATACAAACATTCACCCATCTCCCCATCTCCCGGTACCCAGGGGGCTACACCCCCACCGCTCTGGGAACCCGAGGGCCCGGTGCCACCGCTACACTCCTCCCCCCTTCAAGATCGACCGTCAGGTCGATCCCAAAGGCTTTCCGAGCGGTGCACCGGCGCCCTATTCGCCCGCACCTACTGCTGGGGTGGCTTGTCCCCTGGGTTCAACAGGGATTGCATGGCCTCCGCCCTCCTTCTGAGTTCCCCCAGGGACGCGATCTCGACCACCCGCGCGTGGCGCAGGTGGTGTTGAGCCCAGAGGACGGCTTGCTCAAGCTGCTCCACCCCCATCTGGTGCACGAGTTCTGGTACCGGCGTGCCGTCTGCGCCGCTGAACGCCGGACAGTCCCAGTCCCCGCTTTTTGCCTCCGGCGATCCCTCCCACAGGCTACAAAATCGCCGGAACACGACCCGTTCGCGGTTTCGTAGCATTGCCACGATGAACGGCGAGGGCAGCCAAATCACGCCAAATAGTGGGTATTGGCAGTTGCGGTGGAAACATTTGTTGTATATAGCTCGTGATATTAACCCAAGAATCATGGTGGTAATAAGTGGGCAACGTGAATGAACGTGAATGCGCTGAACAGCCGGAAGTCAAAGTGACAACCTGTTGAGATAAAATTCGGATGTCAGTATTAACAGGGGGTGAATCATTACCAGAGTGACATGACCTAGTCAAGGTAAATGGTTTAATTGGAGAAATCAACCAGTTACCATTGGTAAGATACTCTACATGGTGCTGCTGCTGCAGAACAATGTTAGTTTGTCGGGGACAACGCTGCGGGATCTGCTCCTCGTGATGAAAGAAAAGGGCAACTATACAGTCAAAAGAACTAGCGACGTAATAGATCTCGGAGGCAGACTGACAAATATCGTGATTGTTATCTATGCATTCTCTCATGCGATCGACCTTAGGGGAAAAATAACGTCTGGCCAGGTAGGTCCATTTTGCTGGAGGGCTAGTGGTGGTGTGCTACTATCTGCTGTTTTTGCGAGATGATAGCGTGTCCTGTATGTAGCACGTGTTTGCAACCTGCATTCAGTTTCTGGCTGGGTCTCTTGATCTTGCCGACTACGTATGCTTTGCAGATTAGCTGTTTGTTGTGAACGGGTCCTAGTCCCTGTGATGGTCCTTCGACGTCGAGGCATGGGGCATCAATGCTGCAGGGTAGGAAAAGAGTTTTGAGAGATGGGCCAATATTATGTTGGCAAACCGTTTTCTACAGGTAACAGGGATGATTGTTTCCTCTTTTAGAGGGGGGTGTGTGCTTATTTTTGGTGTGCATCAACTGGGCCGGCTATGCTTCTGTGTTGCCTTTCTTGTGTAGCTGGAATCCGCTGTGTAAGTCAGATGGTAACAGAGATGTGTTCGTTTTTTAAGGGAACATCTCAAAATTCGTTGATGCTGAAAAAGACAAAATAATTTCGTCTAAGGGTGGGAGGGGGTGGACAGGAACTTTTGAGTACATCAAAATTTCATGTTTCTAACATTTTATATTGAAGTTAGAAGTCTAGTTTATTTTATCTTTTAGGAGGGGGAGGGGGTCAAATTAGAGACTAAAAAATTTCGGGTCTTTTTCAGCTTCAGTTAATTTGAGATGATCCCTTATGGGCGGGGTTAATTTCTGCAAAACTTTCACCCCTGTGTTAAGAATGAGGTGAAGGTTACTAACTCGCACTCCAATGTTCAGCATACGTAATTCATGATAAAAGACTGGCTGGCACAAAACATATGAGGTTGTTTTGTTGGTTTTGGGCTAAAATATGTTGGAGTGCAATTAATTGAAATACATAAGTGAAAATGTATAGTGGAGCAATATTGTTTATTGCTACAAATCATAGTTAAGTAGTTACAGCAGTGTTCAGCAGCATTTTAATGGACACATTATTAATTTTCAGCAGTACATCTGCCATGTATGATTATTTTTGTAGAAACTATATAAGAACAATAGAGGAAATTCTATCAGGACAAATAGAACATCTTAATAAACCCCGAGTGTTTGGTACGTCATGTAGGGGCACTATTCCAGTAATGACATGGCTTCTGCTTCAGTGACTTGATCATTGGCGTCGTCTCCGTTCTTGCTTCCAGCATGACTTGCTTGGCTTGGCTTCTCTGCTGCAGGTTGAATTGCCTGGGTAGGCATGTCTGCTGCATGACTCCTGGCTAAGCTTCTCTGGTGCGTCACAACCACTGGCCTGACCTGGTTCCTCTGCAGCATCACTTGCCTGGCTATGATCTGCTGCTGTGCTGCTTGTGGGGAGTTGACTTGGAGTGTCACTGGCCTTGCTGAGCTCCGCGGCATCTGACTGACTTTCTGTTACAGTCGACTGGCTGGCTTCAATGGTTGATGACTGGCTGAGCGAGAAATAATCGATGCCGTCGTCTTCAAATGGTTGGAACATACTTTGCATCTTCTGAGGGGTTGACTGAGTTGACGACGATGTGATGGGTGTGAGCTTTAGTGGCGATGACATCATGAGTGGACCTGTAGCTATATTGGTGGGTGTTGTAGGGGAGTGACGTTTATATGGTGATGATTGTGCGCTTCTATTTTTGTGAATTTTGAATTCGTCATAGAGTTGTTTTTTCAAACGGTCCATGTTATGAGTTAAGCTCGACAGTTCTTTGTCCAGGCTTTGTCGGTAGTCATCGAGAAGCTTGTTCAAGGCTGGGTGATTTGATCGGGAATTGACCTGCAAACAAATGTTATTTTCATCAAAAGCAGTACACCAAAACAGGACAAGACTCCACGCAACCTGATTACGGTCTACCAGATTAGTACTAAATAAACAAGTCTTGAAACACCACTATGTCTATGTTACTAATCACGATGAAAACTAGGTCCCAGAAACTTTCTTATAGATGTTAGAAACAACTGTTAGAAACAAGTCTGTGAAACATACTACGATGCAATACAATTCATTTCAATCTAAATTACAGCAATATCAAAATTTTTATTTACATTACATTTCGAGCTACGGGCACGGTTTGGTGACTTTGTACACCAAAACAGGACAAGACTCCTCCGCGCAACTTGATTACGGTCTACCAGATGAGTACAAAGTAAACAAGTCTTGAAACACTACTATGTCTATGCTACTAATCACGATGAAAACTAGTTCCCAGAAACTTTCTTATAGATGCTAGAAACAACACTGTTAGAAATAAGTATGTGAAACATACACTACGATGCAATACAATTCATTTTAATCTAAATTACAGCACTATATCACAATTTTTATTTACATCACATATTTCAAGTTGCGGGCACCGTTTGGTAACTTTGCGTTTCATGAGAGCCATTGTTTTTCTACAATCTGGACAAAACCATTTGCCCTTTGGTGCCGAAGTAATCTGTAAACACGTGTAGTGAAACCAGCTGAGTTTACAGTTTTGATTGTCACAACCAATCATTCTTCCGGACTCCACTTGCTCACAGTAACACCATGTGTTATCATCACTGGCTTGGCGGTTAACTCGGGAGGAATCACAAGGCAGTGATGTCAGTGGTATGAGGGTATTTGAACACCGTGAATAAAATTTGCCAACCAGTTATTGCAAGATAGCCAGTTGAAATATCTGCTTCGATTTCTGGCACATTTCCTTCCACAGACAATCATCGAACATGATCCGTTCAATGTTAATATCACGTTTCGTCCAAACAACAAAGTAGCAAGCCTCCCAATTTGCTGCACCCATCTGTCTGGATTTGGTAGACTAGTAGTGTGCATGCTTAGCATCAAGTATCACCTGTCCATCTGGTCCAGGTTTCAGGAAGAATTTCGGATCGCTACAGGCGCCCAGTGTTTGGTCCTTAATACAGTACGGACATTTAATCTCTAGACAGCTTTGACCACAGCAGTCACACCACACAAGGCCATCTGGTGATGCCGCTATGTACGGGTGGTCACTACAAATCACCAGCCCACTGTCCGCAATAGTGACGTTTTCATGGAACTGGCTAAACCCCTGAAGAAATCTGCCACGTGCAAGTTTTTCGTGTTCACAACCCCACTTTGTAGCCGCACTCGTGAATGGTTTGTTGTTTGGATAGCAAACCGATTTAATCAGGCTCTGCGAAGGGTTAGTCGGGTCGGTCACACAAACAGCTTTCATTTTTGATGCTGTGATCCTACCAGACCTGAACTGAAACCACATCCGTGAATTGGCCCGTTCACGGGTTGCTCTCTCCACTCGTTCTGCTTCCTCACTTGAGACCTCAATGTTTATGTCCGCACATTTCTCCAGCAGGTCTTTGTAGTTGAGATGGAATGTGCCTTCATCTCGAAGTTCCGTCAGTACGGTGGGGTACTGAGCTGTTACAGATGCTGGTATATTCTCGTCAGCGTATGGCTCAACTACTGACAGTATTGCGGACTTCACGCCAGTCGCATGTACCTCTCCAAATAAGTCTGCCAGATCAGAAGGTGTCAGTTCTGGGATCGTTTTCCTTGAAACACCGCGGTTGAGTCCCCTAGGAGTTTCCGGACTTCTGCATGCACTGTCCAATTTTCTTTTTAGTGATTTCGCAGAAGCAAATTCAATACGCCGTATTTCGCTGTAGAACACATTCGACGATGTCGATGGAAGCATCCAGTATGCAGGTTCTTGTGTAACTGTCCTGGAGTCCCGTAACTTCACAGTGCCTTCCACGGTAAACAACAGTGCACCAACATGCGTGCACGCTTCCCCCAGTCCTGCCATGCAGTTGCAGTGGGCTGCTAAAATAAACATTTTGAAAAATGCATTTCAAAAATGCACTTTTCCACAAAAATGCACTTCAAAAGTGCAGTTCAAAAATGCATTTTCCCACAAAAATGCACTTCACAAGTGCAGTTCAAAAATGCATTTTACCATACAAAAAAATGCACTTCAAAAGTGCAGTTCAAAAATGCATTTTACCACGATAATTATTATTATTAATTGTTTATTGCATATCATTCAGATACAAATTATACATGCATGTACTGATAAAAAAGCAAGTTCTATTTTTTCCCAGTAGTTTTTGAACTATTTAATTTTTGTCGCATGACCATCCTTATCATGCTGATTGTTACTGTTGGGAAATTTTCACAGCATAGTCTGAAAAGAGAAAAAATTAATCATTTTATGTTGCTGGACCTATGGATTGTTTGTCATAATAAGGTTCTGCTGTAAAACTACGTGCTACCATATCTGGCCTGCAGGTTCATAGGGGATTTCCAATACTCTTACAAAATTGACTGATGTGAGAGGTTTTCTTACGATCCAGCTGCTACAATACATACAGCCTCAAAGGCAAAATGTCATTTTAGCACTGTACTGAGTACTTGAATTTCCTTACCTATTATCGCCTGCAGCTTCACCTGGTCCAGCGATGGTTTTTCACAATTTTTCATCTTCATGATGTGCGTTGATAGAGTTTCAGTACAAAAGATCGCCACCATCAGGTCGGCAGTCAAGAGACTGAATGATTTCTTGTTGAGGTTTTCCTCAACTTCATTTGATATGTATTGACGAATCTGTAAAATTTTCAAACCAGAAAACTTATTAGGAATTACACTTCATTCCAAATGAAAACACCACCGATTCTACATAACCCCCTCTCTCCCCAAAAAATGAAGTCAACGTGCAACATGGCGTCCAGGGACATCTACAGACGAACGTATGCTGAGCGTAAACTGAACACTGCAATATAGCCCCTTGTGACTGAAGCCCCAATTAAGTTGGCTAAAAAGGTATTGACTGCCACATGATCAGAGGACTAGTGAGGCAGATTGTATGTTTTGAATGCCCCGCCCTGACGATGGAAATATGAAGGCTGTATCCAGATAACGTTGTTTTAGGACTCGCCTCCTGGCGGCCATATTTTGAACTTGTATGACCTGAATTTAAATACAGTCGTGCCCCATATAATGTCCCCCTCTATAATGCCAACCTCACTTTTTCAAAAGAACCAATCTCCCATAATTCAATGTATTTGAATTATATTTAAACCCCTTTATAATGCCAAACTCTATAATGCACAAATCAAAATAACACCATGTGGGCGGTATATAGGGGCACGACTGTACAGAGGAATGTACCTAAGACCATGCTTCACCATGACTCCAAACCAACCAGCGGCATGCAGCTTAGCATCATGAAGTATGTATGGAAAATGTTGGCAAATTTTACCCTCCCCCCCATATATATACGCATTATGTACATAAGAGAAAATGACAATTTTTTACCCCTCCCCCTATATTGCATACATACTTTATGAACGCTCCCTTATAAGCTTCACCCGGAGGTTGAAAATTAGGCATAATTTGCATACAAAATAAATGAATGTCCCCGATTGGACAGGAATCAAATTAGCCGTATAGAGGAGATCTTCTTATCTTACAAGATTATCTTAACTTACCGATGCTGAGGACACCTGGTTAGACTTCTTGGACGGCGTTCGAACATCTGGAAAAAAATGTGGAGGCACATGTTTTGATTAACTTAAACATTTTCACAACCGAGTATGTTTTTAACCCAATTGAGTGGTAGAAATAGTCATAAGAAATAATGTCAACCCACTCATGTGCTATCGTGAAACATCGTTACAGTGAGATTGTATACAATGAAATATCTGATATAACAAAAGCTACATCTAAACGATACGCCGTTAACCTGAGACAACTATCTCATGTTATTTACCCCCCGTCTCCAGGGACAGCCAAGATCAAATAGATAGTTATTAAACATGTAATCTAACTACTGAAAAGTAACGGTAGCAATTAAAACATATAGACAGTTACCTGCACCTGTGCATAGCTTGCACTTTGTAGATCAGTGAGTGCTGCTGTATATTGCTGTATCTGGTCTGCTTACATGGTGCTGTACCCTTATTTTGCCTCGTTCAGCGGAATATATGCCAAATTCGATGGGCTATGCCTGTCTTGATAATAATACATCCCCACTCGGGACATGTATAAAGGCGATGTTCAGTTTAAAATCACAAATTTCACAGATCTAGACTAGGCAACCCTAAAAGTTGACAATAAAGATTACACTTGTGTGATTCAACGAAAGTACTTATCGCGTTTGTGGACAAATTACCTGTACAAAATAGAACTTCGTCCTGGCACATCAGTTCCTTGGAGGCAATCTCTGGGTCAAATAAGTTATGTCCACAGCCCTGGATGTCCATCACCATAACTTCCGCGTTGGACCTCTCGTACGAGAAATGGGCAAGACACTCGGCTTTTAGAGTGAGGGGATCGTCTTTCTGCCCGCAGATGTCGCCATTGTTGTTGATGTATTTCTCAAAATCCCCCTCGACAAACTCCTCGATGGTAACACACTCGTCCGCATCTCTCGCGATCTTACCAAAGAAGATCTTCTTATATTGGAGAGTTTCCCCAAATATTTCCCCAAGGTTTTTCTCTACTACTTCCGCTGCGTAATTTCTCGCCAATTAGTTTGTTGTTCGACTGTCTGTCCCAATTCAAGGATATCTGTGATGGCCTCAGGTAAATACCTTTTCACGACCGACGTCCCACTAAACTCCTTGTCGGAGCTGGTAGCTTTGAAGGCCTTCCTAAAACCTCCAGTTCCAAATGCCTCTGTTTCGATGCTAAAGTCTACAATTGCCGGTTTGCTCGACCATGCCATCGTCCTCATGTCAAAGCTTTCGACGGAAACGGAAGTGCTGGCATTTTTGATAGCTTTCCCGAGCCTAAGAATTTCTACAACCGAGAGGCTTCTTGGCACGAACTTGCTCGGTGCAACGTTTAGTCTTGCATCTAGGGTGAAGGGTTGGAAGAAGGATGGAACAGGCTCCTCTTCTGTGGTACATGTACTGCGCGAGATGTCGTAGCCTCCGCCACTTCTGTCGCTGTGCGTTCAAGGAAGCGCACGTGAATAACCTTAAAATCCGGTATCTGTTTCGCTGAATAACATGACGGTCCTTGCTCTCCAGCGAGAACATCACAACACATCAGTTCTTGTGGTATGTCAAAATGCTTGATGCAAGCACTCTTGATGTTGTCTACTGTGAATTCTCCATATTCGTGGAAGGCCACAAATTCTCTGGCACCTATACTCTCGCATACTTCAGCGCTCAGTCGTTGCATGACTATGGTGTCGCCGTATGGAACGACTTTACTTCCCTTCTCCTTTCCTGCTTTCTTCTTCATACGTTTTGCGAATTCAGATGCGTGGATTTCCAGATTCGGTTGAGCTGCTCACGTCTGGAGTATAAAAGGCTCATGTGTGTGTCATTCAGTGACCGTACTTTGACCGGTCCACCATGAATGCTGCTCGTAGGCTGAGACTTCTGCAGCAGGTTGCTCTCATGGAAATGGAAGAAGAAGAAGAAGACCTTCTGTTTGCCAATTATTATTTGAACAGAAGGGCACTGCGACCCGATAGGTCCCTCCGTGGTCCAGGAGCCAGCGTGAGATCCAGCGTGAGATCCAGAGTAGCCTCCGTGATACGCGGCACAATAACCAGCAAACTGCTGCGACTGCATGCTGCTAAAATGACAGAAAAATAACACAACTTTAAGTAAAAAATGACATAAATAAATATATAAATAAAGAACATTTAGAAAATGACCTTTTAATATACTGATATTAGATTTACCAATTTCTGGCATGCTTCTCGGGCGCTGCTGCTAGGAAGACTGCTGCGGCAACTGCCAGAGGTTTTCAGGGTAGAGTGTAGGGTCCCAACCCCCAGCACCACTGGAATTCGTCATGCTGCCATAGCTGGCTTGCTGGGACATATGAGCACTGGACACAGGCTGGAATGTGGCTTGTTGTCTATGTGCTGATGTGGAGGTCTGTGACTGAGTCTGTGGCTGAGTCTGCGGCTGGGTAGTTGTTGACAATGTGGAGGACATCTGCAAGTTGTCGTTTTGTTCGTCAAACGACAAAAGAATCGGGGTAATCTTCTTCTTAAAACTGAAAAGACAGACTCTCGGCCACAGACTCGAATTAATTGCAAAAGTCAGATCTACCCGAGTCTAACTTCTTGGGGGATGATATAATAGGGGCGACAGCAGCAGCCATGATCTCAGCTCGGAACTGGGCTGTTGCGTCGACCCTCTCCTTCATGTGGCTGTAGAAGGCAGCATCCTGCTCCTTCATTTTCTGCGCCTGTCTTCTTCTTGCCGCCCATGGCGGAAGGAGGCGCCTGCCCTGGGGAAGTAGTCGTGGGAGTTGCTACAGGTGCTACCGGTGCTACAGAATCTTCACGTCCATCATTGATGTCGGCAATGTCCTCGTCATGCCTCTGCTGCTCTGTTGTTTCCTCATCTGCAATGGAGGACGCAGCGTCGTCTCCAGTCTCAGCAGCAGCAGCAGTAATTTTCCTCTTAAGCTGAAAATACAAAAACAAACATAATAAATAATTTAATTATTGAACATAAAAATCTTGAAATATGGAATTTTATTACACATACATGTGTATATGTAAAATTTTAAATATCAAATTGGATAAATTTTCACTTTTAATTTTCACTTTTAATTTTCTTTTTTAAATTTTAAATACAAACTGAAATTACTTTTACATTTTTAGCTTTAAACATTGAATAAATACATTCAGTTATTGGCATAATACTTACACTAACAGGCGTCTTCTTCCTCACACGGTGGATGTATGGTTTGAGAAATTTAAGGTTATCCAATATCCACTTCTCACGGTCAGTCAGTTCAATCGGCTGCTGATCCAGAGGGTCGGGCAACCAGTTTACCATACCTTGTACGTACACTGTCGTACCAGGTCAACAAACATCTAACTGGAAATACAGAAAAGAAAACCAATGTCATTATAAGAAATATATAAATGCTCATAAATCTCATAACTAAATCTCATTACAAAATCTCATAACTAGATCTCATAATAACTAACTATCTCTGAAATGGAATGAACACAAAAAGCAAGCAATTTAAAATGAATTTCAGCTTACCTTCAAATCCTAAATTGTCGGCCTGTGCCTGCCAAGCTGTAGTTTTTCCTGATTTATCCGTATACTGCCTGAAGAATATCTGTCGTTCGTTCTCGGAAATATCTTGCAAAGCATAGAGTGTATAGGCCTTGTGTCTGACTTTTGTTGCAGTTATCAAACTTGGTTGCTCGAGGTCAGCTCTCCTGGCGACATCATTCAACCATCTGAGAACGTGGTCTATGTGGTCTCTGTATGTAAGGGAACAGGTACGGATTTTGACGAGAAATGCCAAGCTCTCATCTTTTTATCTGACCAGTCTTTCTCTACCTGGGATGGTATCCAATTGAATGAGCACTGGTACTTGCTTTCTTGAACCTTTTCCATATTGGTATGCGAGTTTGAATGTTTCAAAGAGAGCCTTCTCCGGTGGATCAATGACAGTTTCAACCAGTTGTGGATCTACCCAAGCATCACTGGACGCGTCCTTCCATTCTACCAGTGTAAGACGGGCTGGTTCGCCCCCTCTTCTTGGGTTAAATAGGGTGAGCCTGCACACAAGGATCCGATTTCAAGTACCCATCTGAAAGGTACTGGATTCTATCCAGGGTGTAAGCTATGAGCTTGGTAACATCCTGCTCAAGAAGGGAGTGCCTGTGGTTTCCGGAGTACCGACTGTCTGTGATTTTCAATGCTGACCTGACTGTGATAGAACAGAAAGTCCCAGTTGTAGTCAAACACTGCCATGAACAGGTCTATTTCTTTAACTTTCTCATGATCTCCTTGGATAATGTACTGATTTTTCACAATTTTAATCATTTTCTTTATAAGGTAGCCCAAACTGAGTAGAAGGCCATCTTTCACATCTGAGGAATTTTCTTTGACTGTCATACTTCTCAGAGCTTCCTCAATCAATCAATGATCAAATTTAAATCTGTCCATAATATCTTCAGCCGCCATCAAACTTTGATCATCTGCAGCATCACGAAAATGTAGAAGGTGCCCAACTCTCCTGAGGTCAGCAATAATGACTTTCTTGTCTTACTTCACAGATTTTGCCACAGCTTTATAGCCAGGGAGATGATGACTTTGTCTTGACGACATATTATTCCAATATCATCATCACGCATTCTGCTAATAGCTTTTTTCAAGTCTTCATCAATTTTCACGTCAGAAATCACAAACGCAGACATAGTGACTGAATCAAGCTTGACGCGTGAATCTCCTTGACAAGTTTGTTTATGCTTCCATATGAGATTCCGACTATAAACTCCATGACAGCCACTACATATAACAATGTCATCCTGTCCCTGACGTCTTTCTCGGAGCATGGGTCCAGGAGAACTTTCTTTAGCTCTCCTCTGATTTTCTTTGAAAATACCATCCTTTCGAATTTGTGACATTGCTCGTAAACGATCAGATGTCGGCAGATGCAAATCAGCCTGAACTTCTGGGATGTTCTTGTGTTTCCTCTTCAAGTGTCTCAGTAATTGCGACTGAAACTCTCGACAGTATTTGCAAGGTCTATATGATCTCCCTGAAGTAAACACAGTAATTGCAGGTAGTGTTAATGACATCTTTCTGAGTGTGCATGCATATATGTCTGCATCAGTAAACTTATACGGAGCATTACGTAGAAGAGGCTTGGGTTGGTGACTGCTATACAGCCGAGACAGTCTTTCAGGTGATTTTTTTAAACAAACTACACTATATATAATCCCTTAATAACTGTAGTATATCGACACTGAGTCTTACAGGTATGTTTCATTTACCACATAAGCATTAATATATCGTAAGTAACAAATGTTAAATGATAAGTCAATGTAAATACTAAATCATCGGTCGTCGAGTTCGAGCTGCAGTGCAGTTTGTGTGCACATATTATCGGGTAATAATATATGCCATCGTTTTATCTTTACGTTGTTTTGAGCTTCCTTCAGTTTTTCGCTGAACCCCAACGGTCAACAGCAGCCTTTACTACTGGTTTGCAGTCGATTGGCACAGGGCCATTGATGCACACATGCAGAATGCTTTCGAGCATTCTGCAAGAGAGTCGGCTTCGTAGCCTAGTCTTTGTGTTTTTTAAGGCGCTTGCTCCCCTCTCTGACCAGGCATTTGACACAGGCAATGACACAGCTACTTCTGCTATGAATGTTAGACTTGGATAGAACTTCCTGCAGGATGGGTTTCGCAGCAACTCTTGTCAGCAGCCACTCCGTGCTCGTCTGCACACAAGTTCCATCCTTGACATCTGCTGACATGTTTGGCTTCAGGACGTCATTGATGTAGTGTTTGCCTCTGCACCACTCGTCCTGAAGTTTCTGGCCAGCATTGGCGTCCTCTGGATGGAAGTGGTCAGCTAGAGTCGATATTGTCCTTCTCATACTCCCGGAATCCTGTGGATGTTGACAGTGGTAGCAGATGGGTATCAAAAATTCCAAGCGCAGACACATCAGCTGAAGAGTCGATAAACCGTTGGTGAATGTTGTGGTTCAGGGCTTTGACGTACTTCTCAAGTAAGGGGTGCTGCTCGTCTGCAACACGTGGCCCCATCTTTAGTTCTGCCGACATGTTGGTGAAGGACTCGATATCAGCAGACAGTGTCTTCAATGGTTTCTTTGTTTCCATGATGCACTTCAGCTTCTCCTTAGCCAAGTTCACCGAAGGCTGGATGCATGAAAAGTTCAGGGAGCTTTGCTGAAACTTCTTTAAGAGGGTTAACAGCACTTGCAGTACATCCCTCAGAATGTACAGCACGCCAAGGAATTTCACGGACTTTATCTTTCTTAAAAGTCCGGAAGGTATCGCATCTGAATCCATCGAAGCCAAGGTCTGTATGATGGCCTCGAAGTCGTTGTGTACAGCTTCCACAGATGAGTCCAAGCTCAGCCACCTGGTCCTACAGGCGTTCTTCAGTCTTGTGGCGATTCGTTTCTTCTCAGATCCAAGTAATACGGATTTGATACGAGCTTGAATTTGCAAGTACACGGCCAATCTCTTTGGAGAGTTTTCGAAAAACTGCCGGAGTTGTCTAAGGTAAGTTTCCACATTTTTGATGTACGATATTGCATCGTTCGAATCTGTGCATGACAATGCCAACATGTGGCAGACGCAGTGGATGTTGATCAATACCGGACATAACGCCATCAGATGCAAATCTTGAAAATTTGGCCAGATCCAGGTCTTTCTTCAGTTCCTTCTTGATCAGGGAGGAAATCGCCTCAGCCTTTGCAGATGAGAAAGTCCTCCAGAACGTTCTGGCATGACAGGAACGACGTCTCAACTTTCTCAGTTTCTTGACAAAAATACTGGATGAAGGTGACCAAGTTCTCGCATATCTGGTCTGTCAGTATTCCGTATGCGGCCGACTTCTGAACATTCTGAAGTACTTCAGCTTTCATAGTCTCACCAAGGCACAAGAAGATGTCTATCTGCGATTCTGCAGATCGGTGCTGGAAGAATCGCAGAGAGTCAACGTCATAAACTTTTTATATGAAGTTCAGTAGTGGAACGAATTTTCGGTTGGCGACGAACTCGTGCATAAGAAAGTATGCCGTTGAGAAAGCTTTTTCTAGGACATTCGTTCCGACTTCCTTCTTCACTAGCTCCTTGTGAAAGTGGGACATTTCCTGGAGGCTTTCAGTTTGACACGCCGCTGTGTGGACAGTACTGTTAATGTGTGTATTGAGCGCAACCCACTTGAACCTAACACTGGCATTGGCAGCAAATACCTCTCGAGAATTTTGTTGATGTCTCATATTATGCTTTTTGCACACCAGACAGTACATACCTCCTCCTTCCACGTAACACAGCCACCACAGTTTGCTATTCAGCCAGTTATGGACGAATTTCTTGGGTTTTAGCCTTTTGAGTTCCTCGGAGCTGAGAGACGAGCATTTCGTGGAATAGTTTGCAAAGTTATGTACAGCCTTATCGGTCCCAAACAGATCTAGAATCAATTAGATCTAGAATTATCTACAGTCCAAGGACAGGTCTGTGTGTTGTCGGGTCCCGGGCTGGATTTTGAACTGCTGGCAGACTCCATGTTGTCAGGGCCTTTGCTGCATACGGCATCGCTGGGTACCCTAACCCTAACCCTAACCCTAACCCTAACATATTTAAAGACAAAATACAGAACATATTGTCATACAATATGGAGGTGACATTTATATTTATATATTATATATTTCAAATCTGTAAGCAGACTAATATAATTATGTCCCTCAAATGGATAAATCACCACATACTACACACAATAACACCTGCATGCTTGCATGCAGGCACACGTACATACACAGGCACACGTACATGCACAGGCACACACACAGACACACACACACACACACACACACACACACACACACACACACACACACACACACACACACACACACACACACACACACACACACACACACACACACA
>NW_014577409.1:120638-125359 GCF_000485595.1 Priapulus caudatus
ACACACACACACACACGCGCGCGCGCGCACACACACACACACACACACACACACACACACACACACACACACACACACACACACACACACACACACACACACACACACACACACACACACACACACGCACATACACACACATACACACACACACACATACACACACACACATAGTATACAGTGCAATGTACACATTCCAATACGTTCATTTATTTCCACAGTACAATATTCATATGTAATACTGTACTGCATACCCATGTATGAACCTCAAGAGCGAAACCAATCTATTCTTGATAATAGTTACCTTAACTTTGTAGTCATGAAAACATAAAATCATTCGGGGCGCTTGCAGTACTCTACCCGTGTATTAATTTTATCAAATATTAGTTCATAAATAAAGGCACAAAAGAGAGATGGCAAGGGAATTTTATGAGTTCGTAAAAGTAATACTTGGATTATATAAGTGCCAGTGAGCAATGACAAAATAAGGTTGACCAACACACCGACGGACGGCTGAGCAGACAGCTGAAAACGGATTATACTACAATATGACCTGTTGGTGACATGTGTATAAAACACTTTGCAACTAGAAGGATAAGTTTAGATACCAAAAATGTATTTTTACAGACATGAGGCCTCTGGCTCATAGAAACAATACATTACAGTAGAAGTTCATCGACATCTTGGATAGTCCTTAGTATGATGGTACTACATACACGCTCTCTCTCTCTCTCTCTCTTGCTCTCTCTCTCTCTCTCTCTCTCTTTGTCTCTCGTTTCCAAACGCGCTGTGAAATACATGAAATCTTCTGTTACACGGGAGATTTCGAACTGTCATCGTGACTAGACCTTCGGGTCGAACATGTTGAAATCCAACGTAAGACCTACTGTCACTTTGTGGTACAGCATATATGACTCCTGCATTTACACTTTGTTTGTTTGTTTGGCACTATCCCTAGATGTAGCTGTTTGCCAAAACGTCGGTTTACTGCTTCAATTTCTTCTGTTGTCCAGCGTACTTTTACAACATACCTTTTCTCTAGAAGCGCTGCAACGAGGGGTCTTGGGCTCTCTGATCTGTTGCTGGAGCATTCCAGAGAACTGTGATGCATCTTTACTGGTGTCGAGTTTTGACCCATTCCCGAATAGGGTCCTTGAAATTGCAAGGTGGAATGTTAAATAGATAAATGTTAATATGCTTTTACATACAAAACAGTAAAAGTACAAAAGTTTACTTATTTGCACACTTTCCAAGAATTCATTGTCACGGGAGATACTCAATACAAAGTAACGTACAGATATCTAACATCACAATAGCAGCTATGTGTACGTACTAATTACAATTACCAAATGATATTGATTATAACTCAATTAGTGCAGATGTACAATGGCTGAAATATATCTTTTAGCATATGCTTAAAGAAATGTGCCACTATTAATGATACACACGTTACTAGCCGAGTTCCTTTGCTTTATCTATGGCATTGTTAATTGCGATTGTCATTTCTCTAACTTTTGAGTGAATAGGGCGAGTCGATTCTATTGTGTAAACTGACTTTTCCAAGAATTCATAAAAATGATGCATATTTCAAATCGAAAATGAAATGGATCTTGAAGACTACATCCAAAGCCTTTGTGAATGATTAATTTTTAATAGGGAAGGCAACCCTATCTACGATGACGTAGTGATCATCAGAAGTCTGCAAAATATACGGCTGTCCTTTTTTCTTTTGCAGACATATAGTGAGGGATGTTGATCCCAATCTGTAAAAGTTAAAAATTATAATTATATGTACCATTTCTTTTAAAGCAACAAAATATTACTGGGCTTATAAAATGAAGAATGATCAGTAGTAGGTTGGATAATATATTTAAAAACATCATTATATAAATGAGCCAGTGGCTCTGAACATGCACATAGTAACAAGTAATGTAAACTAATTTAGTTGAGTGCTCTATAGGCGATCATTGCTTCGACCTAAGCGCCTTCTGCGACTGCCTGCAACTGGTCGCAGCCAGTCGCTGTCAGTCGCGTCGTCTTCGACTTAAGCACTCAGTTGCAGTGAGTTGCAGTGCGTTGCGTCGCATTCGCTGTACTTGCAATCAAATCTGCATCAGAAGCAGATACTTCACTAGTAGTACTGCAACTAGATTTATCATCGCTGGTTGTAGCAAAACCACGGTTGCAACCGGCTGCAATATCTCGTGATACAACCAGGCCTACGTGCTGAATTTCTTCGTGCTGCAACAGATGAAGAACACGTTATGTTACTTAAAATTTACAGGTAATGTTCTTTTGTTACCATCTTTGAAATGTATAAAAATAGCCCGTTTAGTGAGGATTACAATTACAACGTTAGTAATTAGGCAGAAGGGTCATTTAAAAAATGACATCGTGATGCATTACCATTGCATTGTAAATTTACCTAGTTACTGTAAAACTTGTACATGTTTCCATCATCTGTATCTAGGCTGGTAATACCGCTGATAGGGTCTATGTCCCCCGGGGTACTGCTGGAACGTACCCTGGTAACTATCTAATAAGCCAGACCATACCTCGCCTACTCCAAACCGTAGAACCAAGAGGCCTGATTTCTCGAGGATAATGGATTATAAAATGATGCTTTGGTTTCAGTCTTATATCTGGACCAAACAACTTCTGGAAATGTTAAATGTGGCTCTTTATTAGAGAGTGCAAATTATAGGTTGCTTCAAGAAGTATAACTGGTTTACTTCTATCCCTTCCAGTAGCATTAGCAGAAGTTCCCAGTGCGGATCATAATGTGGTACCTTGTCTCCGATTAGTAATGGCAACAATCTAGTAAGATACCAGGAATGAGCTGCACTTTGTCCTGCAGCACCATCAAAATTAGCAAGGGCATGCCCATGGGCAGTGATTTCACTGGGTCGGTTAATTACTTCTGAAACCCAATAGTCAAAACTAACTACTCGTGCATTGAATTCTTCCAGTGTGAGAAAGCCATTTTTTATCAGATTATTAAGCACAAGCTTGACTTCTACAGAACAGATTCCTTCAAGCATGTCTTGCATTATGTCAGGCACAACATCTTCAGCTGCATGGAAATATAAACAGGCATTTAAGGCGCAAGTAATTTTTAAACCAGTGTTGGGAGTGTCTTCTGCTAACACATCTTCATTGTAGTTTTGCTGGTTTCTTAGAAGACCCGTTTCTTCTTCTGTTGCTATTCGACTTTGATTTCTATGCATTTTGCATTTTCGGCAATAATCATTCGCCACAAAGTTCTGCACATATCCCAACAAAGAATTCAGGCCTAGCTTGTCTCCTGTTACTTGTATAATGCAAACCTTTACTTTGCCTACATAATCATCACACTGAATTGAAAGACCCTCAGTCTCTAAATTCCTTATGGCATTCACAACAAGTTGCAGCATAGCCTGAAATCCGTATGTGCCAATATTATCTGCCTTGTACAATGCAAGTAAGTAACAGTTGCTTAGTGAGGATAACTGCAGAACTGACGCAATAGTTACTTTCATAGTTCAACTCGGCCTCCACAACACATTGCTTCATGCACATATATGAAAAGTAGATAATAACACATTATTAGCATCTTCTATTATCTTCACATACTCTTCACATATATATAACGGCCGTGCATCCATGTCATGCGTACTTACACATCGACATAGTTCAAGCCGTTCTGCTGCGGCCACTTGCGCCACAGGACACTTGTACTTGGGCGCTTCGGCAAGCACGCGTTCAGGCTGAACGTGCGTTACGTGGAACTTGGGTTCTTTCGCGACTTCTGCCCCTGCCGCAATGCCTGGTTTGTACCATCCACAGATGATCCACCCAACCTTCGCGTCCTTGTAGTATTTCACTACTGCAGAACATGCTTCCCGGATCGCAACATGATCGACCAAGTCTCGCGCATTTATCTGCAAGAAAAGATCACGCAAACGAAAGTCAATGACCTGCTTATGTACCTATAGGACTACAGCTCACGTACACTTCCAACACGCCTATACCACATTCTATTACGCATGCCACGCACGAAGTTATTAATGCTTACTTGCTCCTATAAAACGTCTGTCATACACAATTCATGCATGTTATGTCAAGTCAACATCGATGTCTTAAGTTATAATGAAGAACTTATTAATGGGCAAACAGGGCGAACGGCTTACTACCTGCAAAATTGCCATAGTATTGTAGCGTTTTGTGTCTTTCCGCGACACCAGGGGGCGCCACCTGACAATACGCAGTAACTAGCAGTTTTACCTCACGTGTAGTGCAGTGCTACACGGTGGATAGTGGCAACGAGAAATACAAGATAGGTGTTCCTACCTTATGCGTTGTATCGTCGCCACCTCAGTCTCCACTCCCCCACGAGCGCCTAATATAAGTGCGTCTTTCATCTCCCGTTACCAGGTTCTCGGTTTGGCATGTGCGAGGTAGTCGCCTTAAGGGTAGTGTCAGGTTGTTGCGTAGACAGATAACAGAAACACCGTATTATGAAAGCTACTCCTCGTGCGTCTATTTCAGCTCAATCAGACACAATACACACTCTACGAAACTACACAGATATCTACATACACACAGAATCGTAACCGAAGTGTAACCTCGTACCGTGAGACGTGGATCGCGAAGTAGCTCGGCAGGGGTGAAGGTGGAAGGTAGGAGGGGAAGGTGGCCAGGAAGAGTATAGAAGGAATAGGATCAGGAGCGGGGGAAAACCT
>NW_014577409.1:128539-136410 GCF_000485595.1 Priapulus caudatus
ACTCAGCCCCGACGGTGTGCCGAAAGAACAGCTCGCTGTACTCACTCTTTCTCGTTCCCGGTTCTCACTCGGTGAGTCTCTCTCTCTCTCGCTCAAACCGTCGCACCTAACACGGCCGCTCGCACGCTGCGCGCTCGGCTTCTCTTCCTACCTCCTCTGCACTAAATCTCTCTCTCGCTCTATATCTCTCCAACTCCTCTGCGCTTTCTCTATTCACAACCTTCCCGCTCGCTCACTCAAAACACAACAACACACGCTGGGTTTGCACACGGCACACTTTTCGCCAGCTGTTTTTCTATGCTAGCCCCGCTCTCGGGCGCTAGAGGGGGTTACAATCGTGACTAATGGCAGCCCCCATAGAATCCGGCGGTGAGTGAGTAATTGCTGCAATACACTTACAAAACGCACATGAAACACACAGAAATACATTACAAACATAAAACCAATCACAAACACAACACTTACTCCCCCCCCCCTGGGGCAAACTCAACCCCCTGGGGCAAACTCAACCCCGGCGAGCACTAGGAGGTCGGCTGGGGGCTGGAAGAGCAACCCCAGAAACTCATTGACCTGCTCCGAGGTGATATTCTGGATAGGGTCGCCCTCAAGG
This sequence comes from Priapulus caudatus, assembly GCF_000485595.1. Taxonomy (NCBI): domain Eukaryota; kingdom Metazoa; phylum Priapulida; class Priapulimorpha; order Priapulimorphida; family Priapulidae; genus Priapulus; species Priapulus caudatus. Next base: position 129,150 of record NW_014577409.1, read on the forward strand.
GGTGCCCCAGGCATCTCCAGTGCGCGCATCGTCGCCAGCAGCCTCTTTGGGACTCATGATGCGGGCACCTCTACCGCCAACGGTGCCTCCACTGCTGTTGCCACCGGCCTCACAGGCGAGGTCGGCGTGGGCGGTACCTGGGAGATGGACGACGGTACTCGTCCTTCAGCGGTGGGGATCGGTCGGCTCCTCGCCGGTCTCTCGGGTGGCTCCTGCTCCCTTGCCGCTTGTCTTCGCGCCACTCGCCTTCTCGATCGGTCGGGTGACATCCGCCGCCTGGATGCGGTGGGCGTCGCAGCTCCAGAGGCCTGCACTTTATGCCTCCTCTGCACTGGAAGGGTCGACTCCCGCTTCAGGGATGGCCACCACAGACGCATATGGCCGCCTGTCTCTCCAAGCCGGCCGGGTGATGGGGCGAGCTGGTGGGGCTGCTGCTGCCACTCCTCTGCCCTCGCCTTGCTCCTGCAGCCGCAGGTCGACCTCCGATGAGTGGGGTTGTCGGCGCCTCGCTGCTGCAGCCACCCGGGCGTCTCAAAGTGGTGGTCCCGCTCCAAGTGATGCTCCGTCTGCAGATGACTCCTCAGACGGTAGAGCACGGCGCTGGGTACCGCTGTCAAGCACCCAGGTACCGGGCACCACGTCAGGGTGCAGATGCTGCGGTGGTACTCCGCGTGGTGATCCAACGCGTGCATCGTGGGTACCTGGCATGCCAGGCACCAGTACCACTGCTCGTTCTGCAGCCGAGGGGCGATCACTATGGCTCCCCCGAACCTCGAGAATGCTGGCCCCGCCTCGTGCCAAAGCTGCTCCCGGGTGGGTGAGTGCCTCTGCCGGTACAGCGGTCCAGCCGGTCTTCTCACCAGGATGGCCGGTATGGCCGGATTCTCCCCGGTCTTCCTGGTCTCCCTGGGGTGGGCTCCAGCCCGTCCCCTCACCGCGCCGGGGCAGGGTCTAGAGGTGACCTTCGTGGCCCTCCTCTCGTGCCCCTGTCTCCCGCGGTCTCGCCCAGCTGCGCTCTGGGTGTGGTGGCGACGAGGCGACTCCCGTCTCCTCTCGCATCGCTGGCGCGGGGCTCCGTCTGGTGGCGACCTCCGATGGAGGCACCTGACTCCTAGCTGCTTTCGCCGCAGCCGCCATGAACAGCCTCCAGTCCATGCTCGTGGATACATGGGGCGCAGCCCCCGACGACGACACCGGACGATCACCGCCGACCGCGGCTTCCGTCCCACCGGCTGCGTCTCCCCGGCCGGATGGCTGTGCAGAACTCCCTCCGGACGGCTGCGCGGAGCTCCCTCCTGCGGATGGCTGCGCGGAGCTCTCTCCTGCGGAAGGCCGCGCGGAGCTCTCTCCTGTGGAAGGCCTCCTCGTCTTCTTTCTCGACGTCACTACCTCCCAGGCCGGGGGCGACAGCAGCAGCTCGTCGGAGAATGGCATCTCCGACCATTCCTCCCCCAGCTCCATCGGGCTCCCCGGCGGCACCTCCCTGAGCATGTCCTCGATGACCTCTGCCGCCGTCTCCACTTCGTCGACCGGGTTCTCTTCTCCGCCAGGCCGGTCAGTGGGTGGCCGGTCCTCCTCCTCACCTCCTGGGACGGCCGCCATGTCCGCCCAGGATGCATGTCCGTGCATGTCTGCGCAGGCGCAAGACCACTACCGTCGACGACATTCGACCCTCACGGTCGACCCAAACGAGTGCATGGTGATTCACAACCACAGTCTTTGTGTGCAGCTCACCTCGTTTTTCTCTCCCATTACCTTCACAGGACAATCAGGACTCTCTCAGGGACCCATCTCTTGCTCGCCCGTCTCGCTCCCTGACCTGAAATAACCTGAAACACACTCATCACGTGCTACGTAGCATGTGAACACCAATAATACCAGACTTCCCCTATAGGTCTGAAACCCTATCAGCCCTATCTCCTGAAATACGTCGGAGTTTACACACCACTCCCTCGACCATCAAATGGTGCGATTCCGGAGTTTTTACAACAAACTCCACCAACTCGCTTACCGATTAAGGGTAATAAATCTTGAATGTCCGTGGTGAGTATCGCGTACCAGCGGCTACGAGAACACACGCGACGCACTACCTCGGTGCCCCCAACAGCCACTGCTCGAATCAGTACGGTGCAACATTCCACGGACCATAGGGGGGTTGTCGTAGTAAATGCTCCATCATACCACAAGCTGCATTATAACATCTCTTCAGCACCTTCGCAATCACAGAATCGCGACGACTGTGTGTGCTTACCTTCATACAAGCCTCGTCCATCATGACACTTGTCCACGATGTTGATTGAAAGCTCGTGCGCACAATTCCTGCCCTCACAGAAGACAGGAAACACCGCAGGATTTGCTTCCTGGGTGTAGCAGCTGTGAGCGCACAGCACCGAACCGTGTGATCATGCTGGCCATCACACATAGCTGCGCCACATGCGTCGATCACATTGACACGATTAAGCACTATGTCTGCGTCTCTCACGAAGAGCGCCTTCATCGTCGGAGCAACTGCCAACCCACTCACGTACGGCTGGTAAAGAGTACCCATCGAGTACTCATGCAATGGCAGCAATGGTTGTTTGCTGCTGATTGCTGGCATGCCAGCCACTACAAATTCAAACTGTGGTCCAAATATACAAATCGTCATGCCAATCCATGCACAGGCGCGCATTAAAAACACTTGCGCAACCTTGACTTCATCTCTACAATAAACGTAGAGTAACGTGCCTTCATTAATGTCTCTGAAATGCAAAGAACACTAATTGAATGACACTGCTACAAAGGCGACAAAACTCATGAGACACTATTGCCTTTCTTCATAAATGTTGCCTGAAACAATGCCATTGAACATGTTGACTTCGCATCCGTCAGCTGCTACAAGCAACTGAAATATCGCCTTACCTGCACAACACCAGACGTTCGTATGGCTGCTCCAGTTTCATAACCTTCCCAGCAAAGTCCCTGCTCACCGCCTTCTTCTTACCTGGCTGGCTTTTCTTAATGCGCAAAATATAAGATTTTTTTCCTCCACGAAATCGTCGTCGACAATACTCACTCCCATTTTTTTTGACATGATTGCCATTTACAATTGCGGTGGCGTCTTCGATACGTCCGCTTAAAATGTAACGCGACAACATTTCCAATGGAGACGTTGTCGTCCCATGTCTAACGTGCGTGTGTGTCGCTTGTGATGGCGTCGTGACTATTCAACTCTCCACCAGCCGTTCCTGTATGTTCGCAACACACACTCTCCTGTATGGTCGGTGTAGGGGTGTATGGTACTGATACTGAACGCTGCACATACATATATATCATTATCAGTCGTCTGTGTATTTCATATAGAAATTCGTACACTCACTGAACACTCCTTCCAGTAACACTGTATGCAATGTTCTTCGTCAACACTCCTTACTAATCTGCCTTGCCTCTCTTACGTGCCACGTACAACTGTGTATTGGCAACACGGGCTCAAGGATAGAGAGCATGGTTGTGAGAGCAAAGCCGATGTGTTACGCTACATAGTTGTCAATCTCACCATGCTCTCTATCCTTGTACCGCAACACGTACAACTATGTGTTTGTAACTGGACCGTTGGTTTCTTATCAGAGAGCGTTTTAAGATGTTTGCGTCCACTAGTGAAAGAATGGCTGCTGGCGCAACTCCGCTTCTAGCCACAAGCGTGTGCCAACTCCGGTGTAAGTAAGATGATGGGTGTCATTAACGTCACAAACGTAATGTACGGAAGAGCCTGCGTCTCCTCTGCTTCTTGTGGCGCGTTTAACTGATGCCCGCTATGCTATCCTTATATCGAGGGAAACTTGGCGTCAGCTAGCGGCAACTACAAACAGGTGGTCGGTATTTGCTAAGTTACATTCCATCAAGAGGTTGAATCATATGCTTAAACAATTGGCCATGGTAGAAAGCAAACGCCGCCCAATGTTTACTGTCATCGAATTTCATGTTGTAGCGAACTAATGAAAATGCGAAATACTGTTTAGAACTTTTCATGCACGGTCACAACGGGTTCGTAAACAGTTCCAAGCGGAGACTTCACTCGCATGTAAATATGTCACATGGATGGCGTGCAAAACCCACAAGGCGCAAATACACATTAGAATACATTATGAGCTATTCAAAACCTGCAGTAAAACACATAGTTTTTATTATTCCTTCTATCCAGACTTAATATAGGAGGCAAGCAAAAGGCAGCTGAACCTAGATACGATAAGTCATAATTATTATATGCCAGCCGCACTCTTTAGCAGACGAAGCGACAGACATTGGCTAGTCTGCCAACACACACGCTTCTTCCAGATGTGCTGCCTCTTCTCCGTGCCATGTTTTCCTACTCAGAGAATCAGCATTTTTGTTCTGTTTGCCCGACCTGTGGCGAATGGTGAGGTTAAACTGTGTCAATTCGCCCACCCACCTCATCTCTGTAGCTCCCAGCTTTGCCGTTGCTTGCACATAGCTTAGCGGATCATTGTCAGTGTAAACCAAGCACTCTGTCCCCAACAACAAGTCTCTGAACTTCTCAGTTACTGCCAACTTGAGGGCTAGCAGCTTCAGCTTCATGCTGCTATAGTTCTCCATGTTCCTCTCATTTGGCCGTAGCGATCTGCTGGCATAACTTAGGACGACCTTTCCTTGCTCCTGTTCCTGAGATAACACAGCTTCAAGTCCTATGTAGGTCCACTTCCAAAATGCAGGGCTTGTTGAAGTCGGGCAACCCAAGCATCGGAGCGTAAGTAAGTTGGCTTTTTAGTTCCTGAAAGGCACCATCACATGCGTCATCCCAAGCACCCATCCCAACACCTCTAGAGATCTTCATTCGTCTTTTTCGTTATTTCTGACAGTCACTTCCCTGTAGGAGTGCGTATAATGGGGAAGCAACTTTTGCAAATCCTTTTACGAATCTCCTATAATAACTAGCGAGTCCCAAGAATCCTCTAAGTTTAGTCTCTGTTCTAGGAATTTCCCACTCGATAACAGCCCTTATCTTTTTTTCTGGATCCGGGAGAATTCCCTCTTGCGAAATTCGGTGGCCCAGATACTGAAGCTTTTCCTTGAATAGCTGACATTTCTCTGGACGGACCTTCAGGTTGAATGTGGATAACCTTGTCAGAACCATGTCAAGTCTTTCAAGAACCTCTTCATCTGTAGCCCCAAACACCAAGATGTCATCCATGAAGACAATTAGTGTTTGAAAGTTTTGGTCCCCAAATATCCTGTCCATTAACCTCATGAACGTTACAGGTGCTCCTGTGAGTCCAAATGGCATGGATCCAGGACCCTGACTTCTGCTTAGATCAAACCGGTGAACTTAAGGTCAAGCATTCTTATTACACCCAAGTATCTCCCCGGCTCTCGGCTTATATACGCCAGCCACGACCGCGTAACCCACATGAGTCACGCGTGCGTCACGCGTGCGTCACGCGTGCGTCACGCGTGCGTCACGCGTGCGTCATCTATACTCCTGCAATATCACATCGACACAAGCCCTCGTTAGGGCTCCTTTGAAGTGCCGAGCGAGAAGTGATAATCGATCGAGCTGTGAAGTGCCGAGCGAGAAGCGCGGCCTTCACAGCTCCTTCACAGCTCGATCGATCATATAGACACAAACCCTCAGGGCATCGCGCACTAGCCAGCTCAATTTCAGCTCTATTACAACTCAATTACCTCGACCCGCGCACTCCCGCTTTCTCGAGAGAGAGAGGATTCATCTCTCGAGCGCTTCAGCCTTCTCGGCTAAACTGTTTGCACAGACACGCCCCCCCACTTGGAGCTCTATTCAGCTTCTGAGCGAGGAGCGCGGGAGATACGCGGACCTAAACCAATTTAATAACGCACCGCTACACTTCAAACACTGCCAGGACGTCGATACTAGCACCTAAGTGTCAGCATCGATCCTGTAGCGATCCTGTAATGAACGCGCACTCCCCTCCTGACCACATCTCCTGAGTGTCTGAGCGAGGAGCGCGGGGGAGATGCGCAGACCTAAACCAATTTAATAACGCACTGCTACAACTCAAGTACTGCTGGGACGTCGATGCTAGCACCTAAGTGTCAGCATCGATCCTAATATAAGCTATAGTTATAGGCGTGCATAGATGCTGCTTTTACGTTACTACACAAACACCAAGATGTCATCCATGAAGACAATTAGTGTTTGAAAGTTTTGGTCCCCGAATATCCTGTCCATTAACCTCATGAACGTTACAGGTGCTCCTGTGAGTCCAAATGGCATGGATCCAGGACCCTGACTTCTGCTTAGATCAAACCGGTGAACTTAAGGTCAAGCATTCTTATTACACCCAAGTTCAGGTTCAAATGCATGTTAATAAATTGCAAGTTGCAGATTTGTGTGTTTACACAAATAAAGATCTACACATTGCAGAAGAAATTAACTACAACTCTGAATTTATGGATTCATTCTTGAAAAAGTTTTTTTGCTGAGCATCTTGTGCCAGAACTGTTGACAATGAAGCTGGATGCAGCTGTGGATAATGGTGATGAACCAGTAATTGAGAATGAACAACTGTTTTGTATCTGCAATCAGCCAGAATATGGCAAAATGATTGCCTGTGACAATGATGCCTGTGACATTGTGTGGTTTCACTATTCTTGTGTAAACATCAGAAGGAAACCAAGAGGGAAATGGTACTGTGCAGAATGCAAAGAGGAAGATTAAGTAAAAATTCATCCAAATTAGTATTATATGTCCCCTCCCCGGTTGATTCTTTCCCAAAAATAGTTGACAGCCTAACTTTAGAAAAATGAAAACTAATGTTATTACTGGTATTTCATGAAATTACTCTAAAGGGCATACAGCAGCTGTCAATAAACAAACAAACATTTTAATAATCACATATCTTTGTGAACTATAAATATAATAATACATTACACTACAGTATGTATTGTTCAACATCAACATTCTTTGTTGTGAAGGGTTATTATTATTACATTGAACTCAATCATGAAATATAATATACGAGCGAAAAGTAAACAGCAATAAGACAACTGAAGCCTTCTATTGGTATGTTTTAGTTCAAATATCACCCTGGTTAAAAATAGGAAAAAGTGTTGTTTTTTCACTACTTACTAATTATCACTGAATCGATAGCAAGTACAGTAGCCAATCAGATTACAAGATTCGTAATGTTATGCTAGTGGTTTTTTTTTCTTACAAATATATGATAATTCCATTGTTTTAGTTTGTGTCTATTATCTCACTGTGTCTATCTCACTATTAGTACTAATA
>NW_014577409.1:136435-138233 GCF_000485595.1 Priapulus caudatus
TTATCTTCGTTGACCCTGCCCTCCTCTGTGTGTTCTTTAATTTCCTCCCTTTGTTTCCGACGAGTGCTCCTTTTCTTCTTCTCAAAGGATCTATCTACTGCTGTCTCTTCATTGTCACCCATGTACAGGTGAGGGATGTAATCGGGATCAGTTGGATCGTCATTCGTTTTACCTGAGTGGGACGTAAACGTGACAAAAGTGAGTAGATTTCTCATATAAACATGGCGGATTGTTTACTCACCTGAGCAATTACAAATGCGCTCTATTTTAACAAGAAACACGTCCAATTGAACGCTTATATTAATAAAACATTCATGGTAACTAATTTTAGAAAGCCTAACCTACCGAACTCCCACTCAGAGGTATAAATAACAACAGCTACTGACCTGTCAAGATGTGTATGCTACATACACGCGCGTGTTCACTCGGCCTCCAATTCTTGCGACAAATTGCACTCTCCCAGGCCGTTTTCTTCGGTTCTGTCTCTGGAATTCTAAAGAATTTTATTCGAGAAACTTTCTTGAACCTATTGGTGCAATCAATCACACAGCAGCTAACAGGCATATTGCTTTAAACTGGCATAAACAGCGCTTTCTATCAGAACATGTGGTCATTCATCTGTAAATGTCAAGCAGCACGCTTTGCTTCTGCCAACCACAACACATAACAAATACACGTGACCTGATCTATGACGTCACGTGAAACATCGCTATACCACACCTTCACACACTAGTTGCACTGATTTCTTGATCGCTGTTGATCTCTGGTGATTTTGCTGGTGATGGGCCTACGTGTTCACTTACTGGTACATCTTCGTTAGATTCTGATTTGTACAGTACAAACTTATCTAAAAAAATGTGGTGAACTAGTGAAACTCTCAGGAATGCTGTCCCAAGTATACTGAGGAAAATACTTCAGGACACCAAATAAATGTTTGCATGGTAGACAATTCAGTGTCCAATCAAGACAGGAACATGTTGGCATGTTTGATACACTATTACATATCAGAAGTGTATGATATGTGGTTTTCATTGTTTGACTCTTCACACGAAATCAACCTTGCTCGTATAATGTCATCTTTGTTGGGGTAGGACGCCTTATCCATTCAGATAGGGCAGTGCTTCACAAATTCTTCAGGACGATCCAAAAGATAGATGGCACGAAATAGCTCCCCATTTGTTACTTTTCCAGTTAAGAGTGTCAAGTGCACCACGCGCTATGTCATAATTCTTTCCAATGGGGCGACTAAAATTCCCTTTAATATTAGAATTTTTAGATGGTCTCTAAAGAAGAGGTAATGTTTCTTAATACAATTCTGTGGACAAGTGGAGATCTTCCATTTCTGATTGACAACAAGGTACAGGACAACCATCAATGTGTGACGGACAACCGTGTCACAAGTAGCAGTTGCCTTGACATCTAGGCAAAAACCCTTAAAATCGTGGAAATGACTTGTTCTTGTTGGATGCAACTTACGCTTTCCCTCTCTTCTTCGTTGTTCTACTCACCAACGTGGAATGAATATGTATTTCCAGATTAGTTAAATGCAACACAATTTGAAATTAAACCAATAAATAAATTTGAAATAATGTTATAAAATGGAAATCTGTGATACACTTTTTTGCATATAAATTCCATTAGTCATCTTGTCAAGTTCAAACGTCATGGATGCAGGGAGTTTACCCTGGTGCAATGATGCAATATTTCCATCCAAAATCTATCTTCTTCCAAGATTGTGTTGCATTTACAGTTAAATGTAACACAATTTGAAATAAACACAATTTGAAATAAATAATAA
>NW_014577409.1:138258-143180 GCF_000485595.1 Priapulus caudatus
ACACTAGCGTTAAAACTAAACGTTACAACTCCATCAGTAGGAGTGATCCCAACAAACACTTGCAGTGTGTTATGATACTTATAATTAGACCATGTGTGAGCTCTGAGAGTTAGGTTACGGCCTCGTTCACAAAATATTTCAGTGCAGTCAATGATGACTACAATTCTTATATGTGGGTTTAAACACTGAAGAGAGTTTCCTTAGTATCTCATCTTTCTGTGGCCATCGTACAAAAGAACAAAGTTGCCTAGCTATTGCTGGTAGTCCAACATTCAGCAGCCTTGATACAGTAGAACAAGATATATTGAATCTGTAAGCCAGATCTTGTCTAACTAAACCTAGCCTGAGTTTCATTAAAATTAATACAAATATATTGACAGGTGACATTGTTGTTGAGGTGGGTAGCACTGGTGCACAAATTGCTAGTGCCCAAGCAAAAACTTCATAATTTAGGAAACCTGTAAAAAAAAGACTCTTTTGCAGATCTTCTTTTAGTTTGTGGTTCTCCTCCTGTAGCCGTCTAAGCTCAGTATAAAGTTGCCGGTTCTCTTCCTGGAGTTCCATGTACCTTAAAGCAACATCGGGCAATTCTTGATCTCCTGGTAAAAATAAATAAAAATGGTTTGTGCTATTTTAGAAATTAAAATAATAATAATAAACAATTAAATAAAAGTATGGCAATAATTTATACTCAACAAGCAGTCTGCTTTGATGGGCTGGTAGTGGTTCAGTTGGAAGGGGAAAGGGGGAAGTGGCAATTTATTTTTTTCAGGCTAGATAACCATAAACGATTTTTATTTCTCCTTGTATGTATTATTTTGTAGAGAACGTTCTTTGTAGGTTGTTTTTTTTATATCAAGCCTTGTATGTATATTTTTGGGGAGAATTGCAACCCCCCAACCCAAAGCCTTTTAATGGTTTACCCCTAATTAAACTGTATACTAGTCTACTCAGCTATGTTTTGGCTATATGGCAATGCTATGAATTCACCTTCATCGCGATCATCTTTCTCTGGTTGAGGCTCGTCCGAAGCAGCAAGGTTAAGAAGTACTTCTGCAGCAGCAACTCGTCTATTATCTTTGTTAACCCTACCTTCCTCGGTGTGTTCTTTCATTTCCTTCCTTCATTTCCGACGAGTGCTCTTTTTCTTCAACATGCGAAATAAGCCATCCCTCGCGTTGAAAAAGGTCACCAAAATTCTATTTCGCATCCGGCACGAAATAGCCTCCCATTTGCTTACTTTTCTCCAGTAACGAGTGTCAAGTGGCCAACCCACCGCGCTATTGTCATAATTCTTTCGAAACTGCCGGGCGCACTAAAATTCCCTTTAATATACAATTTTTAGATCGGTCTCTTAAATTTAAGACGGTTATATGCTTTCTTAATACGATTGTTCTTGTGGACAAGTGCGAAGATCTTCCATTTCCTGATGACAACAACGGTACAGGACAACCATCAATGGCCATGTGATGCGACAAAACCGGTTCACGCAGAGTACAGTTGTACTTTTGACATCTAGGCAAAAAACCCTTAAAATCGGTGGAACTGACTTGTTCTTGTGCGATCGCAACTACGCTTTTCCCTCTCTTCTTCGTTTTTTCTACCTCACCAACCAGTGGAATGAAATATGTTATTTCCAGATAGTCTAAATGCCCAACAACAATTTGAAATCTAAACAACATAAATAAATTTGAAATAATGTTATTGAAAATGGAAATCTGTGATTACACTCTTTTTGCATATAAATTCCATAGTCATCTTGTCAAGTTCAAACGTCATGCGATGGCAGGCGAGTATTACCCTGGTGCAATGATGCAATATTTCCATCCCAACAATCTATTCTTACCTTCCAAGGGATTGTGTTCCATTTTACAGCTTAAATGGTATCACAATTTGACATAAAACACAATTGAAATAAATAAATAAATAAAAGTAAATAAGTATTTGAAATCAATATTATTCAATACGCTGTTATCTCCTTCATCGCACTTGTCAGTCATGGCGAAAGTTGGAGCCGACACCTTGAGTTCAAAGACATGTAGCATGGCCTAGGCTTCTGTGATTGCATTTCGTGCGTTTCAGCTTGAATGATAAAAACTTCCTACCACCACGATAATTCCACCGTTGGTTCGTAAAACACGAAAGAAGAGAAGCGGAGCCTATCTTGTGATCCCGATTAAGTTGCATCCAACAAGAACAACGTCATTTCCATACAGCATCCATCAGGCCTCTTTCTGTGTCTTTTGTTTGCGTGGATGGAAAAATGCAGCATGGGTTGGTACAAGTCCATCGTTATCACCGTTTCTTCCTCTTTTGAATCATGCGTCCGGAGCGTGAAAATGGACGCCGCGAATGATCTCCAATTCAGTCCACCATGTGCTGCGAATTGGCGGTGGCGGGCTGGGTCTATTTGTGTGAGAAACGCAAACTTCACTTTCGCGGCGGTACATGCTTGTATTTGTTCTCAGTACTGTTCGTTCTTCACTTGCGTAGCGAAAGAAACGTCTGTCCATTTGCTGCCCAGGTCTTGCACAGTCTCCAATTCACAGGGCGGTTAGGTGCTTGGTGTCAAAGAATCTTCTACGATTGCTGTCTTTTCATCATCAGCCATTGCACTTAGACCACCATCAGACCCCATAAGTATGCATAAACGGTTTGTAATGACGACTCTGTCTAATTGCTGATGCTATCGCCCAGTCCGTGAATCCTGACACAGTGACAATAGAAATTACTCTTCTCCATAAGAAACGATATATAGTAATTGGCCATGGTGCGGGGATAATAGAAAATGGTTATTTATCACCACAATGTTGAGCTGGCATCTCCCAGGCAAGCTTTGTGGATACACGGGGGCCTCTAGCGCCATTTATTCATCCCAATGGCCCTCTAATTGATTCTGCACATTCCGCAGTTCGCTTGAGGCAGGGATCATTTATTAAATGCATAGTCTCCTTCTTACCACTTGACACAGGCCATCCTATCTATGCCTATTGAACTTCTGCCGTATACTCAAGATGCCCAGTCAGAATGCTCACCTGTCCATACTGAGGGTGGTACTGTTGCCTGGGTTGGAACATTTGATAATAAATCTCTGCGTTCTGCCACCGCACATTCTTTCCTTCTCCAGCGCTCCACTCGAAGACGCTTTGCGAGGCGTTTCTCTCCTGTTCTTCGTACCTGACATCCAACTCTGGAAGGAAAGGCGCCAGTGATTGCCATAACACCATCGTTATCACTCCACATCAACAATGCCGAGTACATTCCTGAAGTCATATTTTCCACTTCAAGGCGCTACCATTCATAGGCCATCATATTATGCCAATCCCCTGTATGTTTATTTTAACGTATGTTAATGTTGAGCGCATTAGTAAAATTGCATGCAAATTTGGCGTCTGTTATTCCTAGAGAGTTAGCAGTGGTACGAGCATGTATTCGGTCCCCATGGCTGTTTAATTTTTTCTGGACTTATATTTTTTCCTTTAATTAATTCAGATGATTACCATTGCCATCCCATCTCAGTTGGATTGACGGTATTTGGTTACTTCTATACAAGGGCCCAAATTTACGCGCCGATATTTTAGTTTTGGATTGGTGGGTTGGATCTTCTATGGATGGTATGCGCTCTTTTTTGGTTCTTGTGATCATTCTTTCCTTAGTTTGATCTCTGCGATTTTTACAAATTTCAGTTTGCTGATCAGTAGAAACATAAACATGGCTAAATGGCAATGATCGGCAGTGTTGTTTCATTGCAGTTTCTGTCTTTTGCTACATTTTCAAACTCACACATCTTCACGGTTTGAACTCGTGTCGCTAGGAGTAGCAATCATTGACAAGTGTCCGCTGTTAATACGACCAAACAAAATAGCTAAATCATAGTGACAGCACCATACACTATAGGAATGAAGGAATTTTTGCTCGGACTTTATGCCGTGCGCGACCCCATATCCCATAGTGGTTGCTTTGGCAAAAATGATCCCACTTCTGACATTCTAGTTATATTACGCGCTTGCAACCCATGAATTAATCTGTGGAGCTTCACGGCTTAATTACTGCAGTACTGTTCGTTGACTTTTCTCGCCGAATCGGCATAGATCATTATGTTTGATGTAATATTTCGAATTGTCTTCTCTGTTTTTAACAGTTATTGCGTGGCTGACAATCTTAGCACAAGTATTAATTAGTAGCACATCTGGTGTCGAGTTGACAGGACAAAATTTTGCGCCACTGACCTACATCTCAGCATCATGGGCAGCGCCCTTCCTATGGACGCAATCCTTTGGCATACGTCCCTGACTCAGGAATCACGAAGAGTACGGCAGGAATATACCGAATAGGATTATCTTGGGCCCTCTCTTTCTTATCCACAGCAGATGCACGTTTTTCCATCTGTTCTCAATTTGGTGTCCCCGGGGCAATTGTCAAAACCCACATAATTTTCTCTAAAGTTTGCTTGATCGCTTCTCTTCTGCTTCGGAGCTATCTAAAATAAAACTAAGCATATGTCAACTCATTAAGCACTTACACTATTAAGTATTCAGAGATTTCTGTTTGCAGCCCACAAGAAAACCGGCTGCTAGGCAAATGGTTAGACCAATTAAGTATGGCCCTTAGGGTTACATGCATCGTCAATGCGTTGCTTAGTAAACTTTTGATGCCGCTCCCATAACTATTAGTTGCATAATCACTTTACTAAGGTTGAATTGGATATGAAAAACACAAAAGAAATATAACTATTCGCTTAAAGTCAGCTCTCGAAATTCATTTTAGGTTATCTACGGAGCATCCCACTATTAACAGTAGTACCCTGCTACCCTCAATTTCTGGTTTTCTTCGTGTACTTCCTGCACACTCCTTGACGACTGCAACAAATGTTCCACCTTCGACAATTTTTGATCTTCACATTTCTCTCCCTCTTGGTCACA
>NW_014577409.1:143346-146487 GCF_000485595.1 Priapulus caudatus
TCAAAGGACTCTATCTAGTGATGACTTTACATTGTCACCCATGTACAGGTAAAGCGGATGATAATCAGGGATCAGTTGGACTCGTCACTTGTTTATACCTGAGGTGGGACGTAAACGCTGACCAAAGCGTGAGCTAAATTTCTTACATACTAAACATGGCGGATGTCTTACTCCACCTGGGAGCAATCACAAAATGCGCTTCTAACTTTAACAAGAAACACGTCAAGTTGAAACGCTTATATTAATAAAACAATCACGACGTGACTAATTTAAACAAGCCTCACTATCGATTCCCACTCACGCGGTATAAATAAACTACAGCTACTGACCCTGCCAAGAAGATGTACACACCACACGCAGCGCGTCGTTCATTCGGGCGCGTCCATTTCCTTACGGCATATTTCCACGACTCCCAGGCCGTTTTACTTTGGTTCTGTCTCTTGGAATGCTACAACGAATTTTAAATCCAGAACCTTTTCGTTGAACCTATTTGAGTGCAACTCAATCACACAACAGTAACAGGCATATTGTTCTAAACTGGTGATAAACAGCCGCTTTCTATTCAGAACATGTGGTTCAATTCATCTGTAAATGTCAAGCAGCACGCTTTGCTTCTGCCAACCAACAACACATAACAATACACGTGACCTGATCTATGACGTCACGTGAAAAATCGCATATACACACATTACACAACTAGTTGCACTGATATTTCTGATCTTGTTGATCTCTGGTGATGTTCGCTTGGTGATGCGGCCTACCGTGTTAAACTTACTGGTCATTTTCGTTAGATTCTGCAATTTGTACAGTACAAACTTAATCTAAAAAAACAAAAAACGTGAATATGAAAGCTCAGGAATCGCCTGTCCCAAGATTACTGTGGAAAATATTCAGGACACCAGATAAGATGTTTGCACTGGGGTAGACAATTCGCTGTCCAATCAGCGAACATGTTGGATGTTTGATACAGTATCTACATATCAGAAGTGTTATGATCATGTCGGGTTTTCCAGGTGATCTGTTTCGAATCATTCCAAAGTTTTATGACGACATTGGTATCAGTCGAATCATCTGTAATGATGAGATCTTGGCTGTGCCATTCTTTTCCCGTCTTCATGTAACCAGATTTTACAGGCGATACCTGAAATTAGCAATTTCACTAATAACGGGACTGTAATTTAACTTACACTATATTTGTGAATTTAATAGTGTAACAATTTTACTACACCATCAATTCATGGATAAAACTAATAATAGTGTGGTGCTAAATTCCTTTGGAAATTTAAAGAAATGAAGTGATGGTATGGAGGGTTTCTTCTTAGGAGAAATTCGACAACAGAGGTAATGCCCAGTTTTGGGGGGAAACGCGCATCATGGATTCAAAGGTATGCAGTAGGCACGAATGTGGATTCTGCAGACAGACGGGGGGAGACAGGTAGAGGGGGTTCTAGGGGTCTCCCCCAGCAAAATTTTTAAAATTTGAATGTCATACACTACATTTGAGGCACCCCGAAAATAAAATCCCACTTTTTAGCTCATCTGACATAGTCAGATGCAGTTTGTAGAATCGCTTTAGCGTCCGTGCGTCCATCCGTGTGTCCGTCAACAATTGGCCACAAATCTAAACGGCTCAACGTACGGTTTCGAAAGTCGGGACGTCGGGGGCTAATCCGAAAACGAGTTGGGATGTCGAAGCTGGGGGTCAAAGGTCAAACGTCAGGAAGTGTAAAAGAAGGGGGAACATTCCCTCCTTAACTTAAGGTATAAGGAGGAAATGCGGAATTGCGGCACAAATCTAAACGGCGCGACCTAGGCTCGTGATAGTCGGTGTATAGCATCATGGTAGGAAAAGCCATCACTGCGCCGAAATTAGGGGGTCACAGGTCAAAGGACAATGGACACAGGGAAGATTTTAGACATTTTCTGAGGACATGGTCTGACCGTCCGATTGGAAACTTTTTTGTTTCAGCGGTGACCTACCATTTTTATGGCTTTATTGAAAGGACCACGAAATGTACTTTCTGCTGACATGCGAAGAGTAAGTGTCTGATAACCTTTTAACCCTCAAGAGAAGGGTTAAACATGGATTTGTTTACTGTTAGAAAGAATTTGACTGCCGGGTTTGCTAGTAGAATCTATACATGCCTGGATGTATGAGCACAACCACATGGATGGATGATGTTGTCGATAATGACACACGAGTATGCCGGCACGCAAAAAGAAACTTTGCTGTGAATTTCATTAACATTTTCCATGTACATAGTCAGAAGCACGTCGTCATCTATTTATTTTTGGATTGACACCATTTTGACAACAGCGGGTAAATACAGGAACATTTTCATAACAGCGTTGTTAAATTTGATAACGGTGGTGTGCCACAGTGCCTCCTATGTAGAAGAACCCGTATAAATTTTAATCATCAAACCCTCCTTAAAGAAATACATCAGTATTGGGATACTATACACTGTCTCAAACATCAAACATAAAATCAAAATAAATATGAAGTATATACAAACGGTTTAGACTTTTCCTTCAATGGAAACACGTCGACTCTGTTGTGACGCTACTATCTGCGAAATAGTGACATTACTAGCTTCACAGAATCCATCCAGTATGTGCTTAGGTACTTCAAATTTTTCACCACGAAATGCCTAGGAATAAGATACAATAATTAAAAATTGACATTTACGGTACCTTAATGTTTATAGTAATGAAATTATCACTTATTACTGCCAGTGATAACACATTCAAATTAATTTTGGAATTTTTATTTTAAGTGTGAATCGTCAAACAGCCTCTAACGGAACTTCTCTTTTAATTGCATACAATAGGCCTAGTGCTTCGTATGACTTAATGAATCATTTCATAGAAATGATAGAAATGGCTGAGATCTTGGATAGGCCACATATTGCCATAACAACGACTTGAAATTCATAAGATATATATAAATACATTGATTCACAGTAAAATTGTGATTTTACACATATTTAAAAGTGCGAAAGTCCATACATGCACATGTGCAGTGGTCGAAGCTTTTGCTCCCCTGTGCAAAATTTATATAATACACACACCATTATTATACACACTTGCTCGAGAGACTAGTGAGTGACTTCCATGAACTGAACGTTGCGACCGACACAG
>NW_014577409.1:147107-167353 GCF_000485595.1 Priapulus caudatus
ACAGCACGTACTAGTTTTCCGACTGCCAGCTGCCCCAGCAGTCAGCGCTGCGATGTCCGTATTTGCCACAATTGTAGCAATGTCCGTCGAATCGGTCATTGAATGGAGCTTGCTGTTGATTGGCAAGAGGGGAACCCCATGGTTGCGAAACTTGCCCAGACTTGCCTGGTTGCACTCGTTCATCATTCGAACCATCTCCATATCTCTGACCTTGCCTTTGACCACGACCTTGGCTCGGTCCATGGCAACTTCCTCGACTACCGCTTCCGCGGGTACGTCCACGGCTAGAGCTTTGGTTCCTCATCAGGAGCTGTACTTGCTCACACAGCTTCTGGACGTCATCCCTCAGACTGGTGATTTCATGCGTTGCTGCGGCAGGAGAGGCAAACCCTTAATCCCGCGAGACCTGGCAGATGGCTGGTTCCTGTGCGACAGGTTGAGGGGTCATAGCCTTCCTCACCTGTACATACTGTCCCGCCAATTTCACTGCCTGGCGTATCGTGTCAGGGTTTTGGGTCAGGAGATGCAGCTGAAGCTGTGTATCTCCTACCCCCCTCATGAACTGCTCCTTTGCCATCGTGTTTCGATGTTGTTCTGGGAAATCCTGGAATGCTGTCGCAGCCTTACGGAGAACCCGTAACTCAAAGGCGGTGATTGCCTCATCCGTTTCACGACCGAGAGTCATGAATTCCTGACGGCGGATCAAGGCATAATAGTCAGCTTTCACAGTGACGCCCGAACGTGGGGCAGTTTTGATTTCCAAACAAAGGAATTCTGCCCGAATCAAAATCGGAGGAGCACTCGATCTCACACAGGTGATTTCTTGGAGGCCTCCATGTTCCATGCTATTCTTTGTGATGCTGGACGAGAAGCAAGAGAACGAGAGGGCGCGCGCCTTGCACATGCGGCAACACCGCGCCACCTTCCGACACTAGTCCGAAACTATGCCACCGTCACAGCTGCTTTGAGCATGAACTGAAGGAAAACACTCGCTCATTAGTAACTCGAGAAGGTTAGGTTCGAACTAAAGTTAGGACTAGGGTTAGGATTGGGGTTAGAGCCTACTCGAGTAGATACAATAAATAAGGGGGTTACCCACTACCCTATACCCTACAACCCTAACCCTGTGTTTGCATTACATTATTATACACACTTGCTCGAGAGACTAGTGAGTGACTTCCATGAACTGAACGTTGCGACCGACACAGGTAACCTTTCCGTTTATGCGGGGCATAATAAAATGGTTATTATCACACAATGTTGAGCTGGCATTCCAGGCAAGCTTTGGTGGGATACAGAGGCTCTAGGATTTATTCATCCCCAATTGGCCTCTAATGATTTCTGCACATTCCGCAGTCGCTTGAGGAGGGATCATTATTAAAGTGATAGTCTCTTCTTAATTGAACAGGCATCTATCATGCTATGAACTTCTGGATACTCAAGATGCAGTCAGAATCTCACCTGTCCATATGGGTGGTTACTGTGCTGGGTTGGAAATTGATAATAAATCCTGCGTTCTGCACGCACATTCTTTTCATTCTCCAGGTCCAATCGAAGAGCTTTGGAGGCGTTTCTCTCATTTTCTTCGTACTGACATCAATCTGGAAGGAAAGGGCCAGTGATGATAACTACAAATTATACTCCATCAACAATGCCTAGTACATCCTGAAGTCATTTTCATTCAAGGGCTACATTCATAGTCATCAATTATGCCAATCCCTGTATGTTTATTGTTAAGGTATGTTAAGGAGTGCACGTAAAATTGCATGCTAATTTGGCGTTGTTATTCCTAGAGAGTTAGCAGAGTACGAGAGTATTGGTCAGGTTTAATTTTTTCTGGACTTATATTTTCTCTATAATTCAGATATTACCAGATGCCATCCCATCTCATGTATTGATGGTATTTGGTACTGTCATAAAGGCCAAATTTAGGCGATCTTTATGATTGGTGGGTTGGTTCTATGGATGGATGGGTCTTTTTGGTTCTTGTGGATTCTTCTTGGTGATCGTCTGGATTTTACAAATTTCGTTTGCATTAGTAGAAACAAACATGCTAAATGGCAATGCATCGGCAAGTTTGTTTCATTGAGTTTTGTTTTTGCTACATTTTCAAACACACATCTTCACGTTGAACTCGTGTCGCTGAGAGCAACTTGACAATGTCGCTGTAAATAGAAAAAATAGTAAATCATAGTGAAGCACCATACATATAGGATGAGGGAATTTTTTGCTGGACTTTATGGTGCGCGACCCCATATCCCATAGTGGTGTTTGGCAAAATTCCCACTTCTGACATTCTGTTATATACGCGCCTTGCAACCCATGAATTAATCTGTGGAGTTCAGCTAATTACTGCAGTATGTGTTGACTTTTCTCCCGAATCGGCATAGATCATTATGCTTTATGTAATATTTCTATTTTCTTCTATTTTTTTAAAGTTATTGCGATGGCTGACAATTTAGAGTATTAATAGTAGCAACATCTGTGTGAGTTGAAGGAAATTTCCCACTGACAATCTCAGCACATTCAGCGCCCTCTATGAGCTATTCCTTTGGCTACGTTATCCAGCGAATGAAGAGTGGCAGAATATACCGAAACGATTATTTGGGCTTCTTTCTATCCAAGCGAATGACGTTTTCCCATTGTTTCAATTGTTCCGGGCAATGTCAAACCCAATAATTTCTAAAGTTTGCTTGATCGCTTCTTCTTCTCTCTTGATTATCTAAAATAAAATAAAATATGTCAATATTAAGCGTACACTATAAAATCAGAGATTTCTGTTTGGCAGCACAAAAAACGGTGCTAGGCAAATGGTTAGACCAATTAAGTATGTCTAGGGTTACATGCATCGTATGGTTGTTATAAACTTGTGGAGTTCCATAACTATTAGTTGATAATCACTTTACTAAGGTTAATTTGGATATGAAAACACAAAGAAATATATTGTTAAAGTCAGCTGAAATTCATTTTAGGTTATTACAGATCCCACTATTAACAGTAGTACCTGTACCTCAATTTCTGTTTCTTGTGTACTTTGCACACTCCTTGACGACTGAAAAATGTCCACTTCGACATTTTTGATCTTCACATTCTCTCCCTCTTGGTCACAGGTGATCTGTTTCGAATCATTCCAAAGTTTTATGACGACATTGGTATCAGTCGAATCATCTGTAATGATGAGATCTTGGCTGTGCCATTCTTTTCCCGTCTTCATGTAACCAGATTTTACAGGCGATACCTGAAATTAGCAATTTCACTAATAACGGGACTGTAATTTAACTTACACTATTTGTGAATTTAATAGTGTAACAATTTTACTACACCATCAATTCATGGATAAAACTAATAATAGTGTGGTGCTAAATTCCTTTGGAAATTTAAAGAAATGAAGTGATGGTATGGAGGGTTTCTCTCTTAGGAGAAATTCGACAACAGAGGTAATGCCCAGTTTTGGGGGGAAACGCATCATGGATTCAAAGGTATGCAGTAGGCACGAATGTGGATTCTGCAGACAGACGGGGGAGACAGGTAGAGGGGGTTCTAGGGTCTCCCCCAGCAAATTTTTAAAATTTGAATGTCACACTACATTGAGGCACCCCGAAAATAAAATCCCACTTTTTAGCTCATCTGACATAGTCAGATGCAGTTTGTAGAATCGCTTTAGCGTCCGGCGTCCGTCCGTGTGGTCCGTCTGTCCGTCAACAATTGGCCACAAATCTAAACGGCTCAACGTACGGTTTCGAAAGTCGGGACGTCGGGGGCTAATCCGAAAACGAGTTGGGATGTCGAAGCTGGGGGTCACAGCTCAAAGGTCAGGAAGTGTAAAAAAGGGGGAACATTCCCTCCTTAACTTAAGGTATAAGGAGGAAATGCGGAATTGCGGCACAAATCTAAACGGCGCGACCTAGGCTCGTGATAGTCGGTGTATGGCACCATGGTAGGAAAAGCCATCACTGTGCCGAAATTAGGGGTCATAAGTCAATGGACACAGGGAAGATTTTAGACATTTTCTGAGGACATGGTCTGACCGACCGATTGGAAACTTTTTTGTTTCAGCGGTGACCTACCATTTTATGGCTTTATGAAAGGACCGAGAAATGTACTTTCTGCTGACATGCGAAGAGTAAGTGTCTGATAACCTTTTAACCCTCAAGAAGGGTTAAACATGGATTTGTTTACTGTTAGAAAGAATTTGACTGCCGGGTTTGCTAGTAGAATCTATACATGCCTGGATGTATGAGCACAACCACATGGATGGAATGATGTTGTCGATAATGACACACGAGTATGCCGGCACGCAAAAAGAAACTTTGCTGTGAATTTCATTAACATTTTCCATGTACATAGTCAGAAGCACGTCGTCATCTATTTATTTTTGGATGACACTATTTTGACAACAGCGGGTAAATACAGGAACATTTTCATAACAGCGTTGTTAAATTTGATAACGGTGGTGTGCCACAGTGCCTCCTATGTAGAAGAACCCGTATAAATTTTAATCATCAAACCCTCCTTAAAGAAATACATCAGACTATTGGGATACTATACACTGTCTCAAACATCAAACATAAAATCAAAATAAATATGAAGTATATACGAACGGTTTAGACTTTCCTTCAATGGAAAACACGTCGACTCTGTTGTGACGCTATATATCTGCGAAATAGGACATTACTAGCTCATAGAATCCATCCAGTATGTGGCTTAGGTACTTCAAATTTTTCACCACGAAATGCCTAGGAATAAGATACAATAATAAAAATTTACATTTACGGTACCTTAATGTTTATAGTAATGAAATTATCACTTATTTACTGCCAGTGATAACACATTCAAATTAATTTTGGAATTTTTATTTTAAGTGTGAATCGTCAAACAGCCTCTAACGGAACTTCTCTTTTAATTGCATACAATAGGCCTAGTGCTTCGTATGACTTAATGAATCATTTCATAGAAATGATAGAAATGGCTGAGATCTTGGATAGGCCACATATTATACGACTTGAAATTCATAAGATATATATAAATACATTGATTCACATTAAAATTGTGATTTTACACATATTTAAAAGTGCGAACTTGTTCATTCTTGAAGACTTTACGCTCACAAATCTGTAATTCTCGTGATACTACATGACATAAGTAAACATCATCACTTATTATAACTGGATTGTTGAGTACGAAAACCTGTATTGAACACATTTTGACGAAAATTACAGTAACTTGCAAACAAACTTTCACACGTTAACCAACATCATGAATATATTCCGCAGTTTGTAAAAGTAAAAGTAAAAACAAAAGCAAAACTACCCTGGTAGAACACGTCATGATCACGTAGTTTACAAACCTCTACGTTTACTAGTTCCCCCTGACTTGAATATATACGTTTATTCAAAAGGGTGGACCAGGCATATCTTTCCATTACAGAGTATCCGCGTGACGTCAGTCTACGTCACGCACGAACTCCACTATCTCCAGAAACGTTGCTTAACACATTGGCTGTGTGACGGTGGCATAGTTGTCGACTGTAGTGTCAGGAAGGTGCGCGTGTTGCCCGCATGTGCGATGGTGCTCGCCTCTGCGTTCTCTTCTTAGGCAGGGATCTGATGCCGAATACTCATCCGTGCACCGCACGGTTTTTTTGTGCAGCAGTCGTTTGGCGAACAGCTGGAATTTGGATACACGCACGGTGACACGAGCGACCGTTTCCGCGGTGACTGCTAACGGCATATTCCATCATTGAAGTCCAGCAGCTCCAAAATGACTGGACTGTCGATGCCTCTGCATTATCCGGAAAGGATACTGCCAAACTCAACGAGTCCTAGTCTCGCACGGTGGCTTGGTCCGCGGCCTCCAAGGCAAGCAACAACCTGTTCTCCCAGACACCGAAACGATATTTGTTGGTTCTTCAGACACGTTCCGTCTTTACCCTGCCGTGAGCAACAAATCGCCATGACATCTCGCGATCAGCCGAACATCCGCCCAGTGTCAAAACAACAATGGTATCTCCTGATGTAGCCCCACGTTTCGATCAGGACCTTGGAAAATCATTGCAGTCTTCTTCCTTCGCTCTTCTTGGCTCGCAAGAGCGACGCCCGTCATCCACAGCACGTACTAGTTTTCCGCACTGCCAGAGGTACGCCCAGCAGTCAGCCGCTGCGATGTCCATATTTTGCGGCCCAATTGTAACAAATGTTCCGTCGGAATCGGTCATTGAATGGAGCTTGCCTGTGTTATTGGCAAGAGGGAACCCATAGCGTTGCCGAACTTGCCGCAGACTTGCCTGGTTGCCCACTCGCGTTCATCATTGCAACCCCATCTCCATATCTCTGGACTTGCCTTTCGGACCACGACCGTTGGCTCGCGTCCATTGGCGACTCTCCTGCGACTGCCGCTCGCAGGGTACGTCCACGCGCTAGCAGTTTTGGGTTCCTCATCAGAGAGCCTGTTACTGTGCTCAACACAGCTTCTGCGACGCGTCATCCGGCTCAGCACATGGTGATTTCATGCGTGTGCTGCGGCAGCGAGAGGCAAACCTTAATCCCGCGCAGACCCTGAGCAGATCGGCTGGTGCTCGTGCGACGAGGTTGATGGCGTCATAGCCTCCTCACCTGTACTACTAGTCGCGCCAATTTCACGACGGGCCTGGCGTAAAGTCGGCTCGAGGGTTTTTCGGTCAGGGTGGAGAGCTTGGCAGGCTGAGTTGGTATTCCTAGCCCCCTCATGAACTGGCTCCTTTGCCATCGTGTTGTACGATGTGGGTGTTCTGGGGAAATCCTCGAATGCTTGTCGCCAGGCCTTACGGAGAACCCGTAACCTCAAAGGCGGTTGGATTGCCCTCAAATCCCGTGTTTTTGTGCACGACCGAGAGTCCATGAATTCCTGACGGCGCGATCAAGCATAGACTAGTCAGCGTTTCACAGCTGACGCCCGAACGTGCGGCCATGTTTTGATTTCCAAACACAAGAAATTCCTGCCCGAATCCAAATCGGAGGACACTCGAATCTTCACACAGGTGACTTTGCTTGGAGGCGCGCCATGTTTCCGGCATCTATTCTTGTGATGCTGGACGCAGAAGCAAGGAGAACGAAGGGCGCGCGCCTTGCACATGCGGCCAACATCGCGCCAGCCGTTCCGCACACTAGGTCAGAAACTATGGCCACCGTCACATGCTGCTTTGAGCTATGAACTGAGGGAAAATCACTCCGCTCATTAGCTAGACTGCGAGAAGTTAGGTTCAACTAAAGTTTAGGACTAGGGATTAGGATTGGGCTGGTTAAGAGCCTTGACTCCTGAGTAGAATGACAATAAATAAGGGGGTTACCACTACCCTATACTCCATACAATCCCTAACGCGCCTGTGTTTGCCATTACATTATTATACACACTTGCTCGAGAGACTAGTGAGTGACTTCCATGAACTGAACGTTGCGACCGACACAGGTAACCTTTCCGTTTATTTGCCTATTAGCGTAATTATTATTATGGTACTGACTACTGCTGCAGCAGTCCTATGTTACGTACTAGCGTATAGGCACTAGCACGCACCTGAAAAAAGGCACTAGCACGCACCTGAAAAAATTGTTCCGTGGGAGGAAAGTAGACGTGCAACTTATACTAGTTTTACCACGGTGCGAAATTAACATTGTGGCGGGGCAGCCCAGACCTACCGGGTGTGCCTATATAAGGTTCTACTCTCGATACACCGGCTCCCTAATTGTCAACCGACAATGACAATTACCACCTACATGTATAACAACATCATAATAAACACAACTCCAACTTGTACGGTTTTCAACTCCGAAGACAGAACATGAAACCCCCAGTGTCCTAGGACTTGAAACAGAGTATAGTCCTTCTCCACAGTAGATAACTCTAGTCTGATCTGGGCTCCTCCAACTGATGGAAGACGAACGGACTGTTCATACCGTCTAGCCAATTAGTCCGCCTCCAGGATTACACACAACTTCGTAATCGGGCGCACATATGTGGCATTCACAACTCGTACTCTAACAACGCGCACTAGTCCCTTTCTGCCCTCGACAACCTCGGTAACCCGACCCAAAGGCCACCGGTTCCTTGCCATGCTACTGTCCGCTACTAACACAACGTCGCCAACATACACATTACGTTCCTCCTCTTGCCATTTCTGACGTTCCTGCAGTTACTGCAAGTATGCTGTGCTCCATCGACGCCAGAACATGTTAGCCAGGTGTTGTACCTGACGCCACCTTCGTTTTACGTAGTTGTCCTCCTTAACGAGCAGACCGGGTGGTAGTGATTGGCCGGACGACAGCTTTAGCAAGTGGTTCGGAGTTAAGGCGGGAGAATCCACTGCGTCAGCGGAAACCCGCGTAATAGGTCTACCATTCAGGATAGACTCGACCTCGCAGAAAAGGGTGTGTAGCCCCTCGTCAGTTAGACTGATCACCTGCTCCTTCATAACGCCGTGAAGGGCCTTACGAATAGAGCAGATCATACGCTCCCATGCGCCATCGTGATGTGAAGCAGTGGGACAGTTGAACTCCCAGTCCATTCCCTGCTGTAGTAACGTTGAACCAATCTTGGATGTGTTCCACCTTTTGATCTCTTGCATCTCCTTGCAAGAGCCAACCAGGTTCGAACCGTCGTCCGATCTCAACTTCCGGACTGCTTTCCTAGCAGCAAAACGTACTGCGTTAACACACGAATCCGTTGTGAGGCTATCCGATACCTCAATGTGAACAGCACGGCTTGAAAAACAAGTGAAGATAACTCCATAGTGCTTGTGGACACTTCTCCCGATCTTAACGCTAAAGGGTCCAAAGTAGTCTACTCCAGACTGATGAAACGGCGGCTTGTCCATCTCAAGACGCTGCTTGGGCAGATCTGCCATCTTCTGGACTTGCAGTGCAGCGCGATAACGACGACATATCGTGCACTTGTGAATGATACTCCTGATCAGTAGACCAGCTCGGGGTAGCCAATATTTTTGTCTCAGTCGGTTGAGTGTACTGTTAGAACCAAGGTGACCGACACTTTGATGGGTATCTAGAACCACAAGTCTGGTCACTGGCGAGTCCTTGGGTAGCAGTAGAGGGTGCTTCACTTCGACGGGAAGTTTGGCCCGGCTGAGTTGTCCTCCAACACGCAGCAATCTGGCTTTGTCTCTGAACGGATCCAGACGCTGTATCGACCCAAGGCGCTTACCACTGTCTGGGAAGTGCTTGTCCTGTAGATACCTCACTACCGCTAGTTCGGCCTGCTCCAACTCTGGGGTAAGTATCGGCGACTCCTTCACCGGAACGGCGACCAGGTCTCCACTAGGAAGATGGCGGCTTCTGCAGCTTCTTTATGCTCGGATTATCCATGCGACTGCTTTCTTCATCTGCATCCATTTTGAGAATCTTGCTAACATCTCGTCTACATGTACAGTCTCGTCCCTTTCCTTAGCAGTGGCAGCCAAGCTGAAGTGTTTGTCTAAGAGCTCGTCCACTGCAGGACAGCTACCAACACCGGGGCCATCATCGGGTGTGACTAGAGCAGCATGCGTCTACCTGACCTCAGGATCTCCTACTGGCAGCTCCATTGGGAAGGGAACCCCGGGCCACTCTGGCCCCCGCCCCCAAAAAAAACCCCGGTCCCTTCAACCACCGTTTTACTCCAGCCTTATCCCTAGGAAGTATCCCTCTGGATGCTATGTCTGCTGGGTTGTCTGGGGTGGGGACATACCGCCACTGATCTAGAGTGGATCCCTCTTGAATTGTGGCGACCCAATTGGCCACTAACGTGTGAAAACGACTTGTCCGGTTAGCTATGTAGCGTAGCACCGAGTCGCTATCAGTCCATTACACAGTTCTATTAAAGTTGTACTCCATGTCCTCGGTTATCATGGCAACGAATTTCACGGAAATGCTGGCTGCTGTGAGTTCCATTCTTGGTGTTGTTATCTTCTTGAGTGGAGCGACTCTCGACTTTCCAAACAGCAACGAGCAGTGCACCTGACCATCGGTGCTCTGCAGACGCACGAAGACTGCGATCCCGTATCCCTGGTCTGATGCGTCAGCGAATGCGTCGGCGAATGCGTCGGCGAATGCGTGAAGCTGGCAAGAATCTACTCCCGATACAAGAAGTTCTGGTCTGGGTAAGTCGAACCCAGCTGCTAGTGTCTGTTGTTGTTGCTCAAGAATCTGCTGTACACCAGGAATTTCTGCACTTGACTTCCATGTTGGTGCCTTGGTATATAACATTGAGTTCACAGTCTTGGTCTGGTGAACGTTTGTTTTCTCTACATGTTCGTGAATTGGAATAACTCGTGATGATGTAATTTTCGGCCTCTGCTGTATCGATGACAGATTCCAACTCATCTTCTTCTTCTGGAAGTTTGGAGTCAAGTTGCTCTTGCTCTATTTTATTCTGTATTTGCAGCAACTGTTCTCGGTGATCTAGTTCTTGCTTCATTCTTTCCAGTTGCAGTTTTTCCTGCAATTGTTCCAGCTCCAGGCTGCTTACTGCTTCTTTCACCCACTGTTCGCTGAGTCGCAATCTTCTTGATGACCGCGACCCACATGATAATGCAACTCGTTGCTCCACTGTGGGTCTTCTATCAAACCACTCTTTCATTCGAGCAGCAAATTCAATTTTATTTTTATGTTGTTTCTCGAACTCTTCACTCTCCTGTAAGGCTCTACTTGATTCTAGTTTACTCAAGTAGCAAGTATTGGCCTCACAAAGTTTATTGAATGCTATGTTCAAGTATTCCACTTTCTGTGAAATCAACTCAGAATTGTCATATGACACCATAAGCTGTTCAATCTCCAAATAAAGCTTCGACACAACTCCCATGTTGCCTGCCCGAGACTTCTTTGGGTCTTTTTCCATTGTGGGATCCATCTCGGGAACTTGTAAACTGTTCAGTTATCAACTCGATTTAACAGCTCAGTTTGAAACTTGATGTAGCGACGAAGTTAACTTTTTTGTATAGCAATAATACTCTTTTATTTTACTACGCACATCTTGCCTGAATCAAAGAACTCCTTTACTTATATCGCTGAACTCGTTACAATACGACGTGCTTTCTACAACAAACCAAACAAAATTTCCTTAAAACCTAACTGTTGATAACTGTGATATCATGCAAACATTGTATACTGATCACCACATACTGTAAATCTGTCAAATACAACCTTACCTATTTACCTATATGGTTTACAAATTTCCAGTACACCCTTTTCATGAACCCCTACTACTGAATGTGCATTCCACTTTTATTTTTACCAAATACACACACTTTACCCGTAGAGCAAAATCTGCTACCACGTTTGCATACGAACATAAATTTGCAACCAGCGGGCACTAACCAGGCCAACTTCCACTCGCACCATACACTATTTTTACCCAACGCCACCAACCATGCACTGATTTTCAACAGACTCCCCGATGCATATGACACATTATTGCTTGGTATTTTGTCATGACAACTATTATTTTGCACGTTAAACATACCAAACTGTTGAGCATTCTCGGAATTCCTGACCTCGCTACGCACAATTTTCCACTGTGGTAATGTTTCCCACTTCCTGTATCCCATAATCCCCCAGTCATCAGATGTTACCCTACTTGCATCGTGCGGTGCGCGATTCGCTATTTCCGAACACAAACAGGTACTTGAAGCCTCCTGTTCTCTTCTCAGTCAGACATTTATTAAATAGTGTTCTGCGGGCTTTAGTAAGGCTCTCGTTAATATATAAGTTATCTTTCGATGTGAATCCTAGTCGTTCAGCTGTTCCTACCTGCCTGCGGTTTGCTAACATTTCATTGCGTTTGTCACGCCTGGTGAATTTTATGATGATCTTGGGTGGTGCGCCTAACCTTGGAGGTGGCAGTCTGTGGACTATGCTTATGTCTTGCTCAGTAATGTCAACTTTCATATTGTGTGCGATTAGTTTGACTACACTATTTAAGTTCTCATTTTGGACGTAGGGAATGTTACAAATTTCTAAGGTATCACGACGACTGTACTGCTTCAACTCATCTATAGCCTTTTCGTTATTTGTATTGCTTTTTTCTAGGCTGCTGACGGCTCTTTTTAATATCTTGTTATCCTCTTCTAAGTTGTTTTTTTTAGTGCATCTTCTAACTCTCGTTTTAAATCTTAAAATGAGTCAGAAATAAACTGCTGACTAACTGACAAATCTTTCATGCTGTCATTATGTCGACTAGTCTTTTGTTTACCATATGCGACAGAGACGAAGAAGAAGAAAAAGTTCATACCAGCCATTTTATTCTCTACTCATGTAGCTTATGTACTCATTCTCTACACGTAGACATGGTAGACTGGCAACACATGGATATTACAAGCTTTAAATTCACACACAAACACAATAATGAAATCAATTTATACATTACACAGCGACACGTTTACACAGGTATCACAGATACACTGCTAAAAAGGACAACTTTGCATAAACAATAAATCTCCATTTACCCCCAACTCGCAAAGACGTCACGCTCTGTAAAGTCTTTGTCTGACATGACCACTTCAGTTTTTTTCCAAGAAGGATTGTGCTTTTGGAAAATGTTGACGCTCGCCAATATAGCTTCCTTAGTTTCTTCAGCCAAAATAATGATGCTGGCAATTTCACTGAGCCCGTCCCCATTGATGCACATGAGAAGATATATTGGCATACGAAGCTCCAATAACTTGTATGTGGCATCAACAAGGATAACTTCTGGAAATTTGTCGAACAATTCCTGCATATGCGCATCTTGATAAAAGAGGCTTTTGAAATTGTTTTCTTTGTCGACTACAACTTCCTTTGTAGAGCCGTGATGACTTCTTAGATAGGTTACTACATCTTCGAGGTTGTTTTTGTTGATATCTCTCTTTGAGTTTTGCTGAATATTGGAAATATCTTTCATCGTGAGTTCTTTCCCAGTGGTTGTCTCAATCTTCTGCTGGATGAGTAGAGTTCGCTTGTAGTTTTATTGCCTCTTCTATTTGTTCAACATTTTCTTTACTGCGGGGAGCTCTCTGTCGTGGAAGGTGCTCATAAATATCTTGATTTATGACGTGGTTGTGTTCTTCTTTTATTCGTATTATTTTTAGAGATTGTCCATCTGGTGTCAAAGTGATATATACATCAAAAGGGTACTCTTGGCGGAATGATTTTGTCTTGCGAGTTCTCTGTTCTCGTTTACTCATTTTCCCACCAAACTTGCAGTATAATGAAGAGAGTAATATTTAAGAGATGGTTTAGCGTCAGCAACCCTCTTATGCACGCGCTTCCTTGCAGCTTCTCAAGAGCGAACATCCCTCTTCCAAAGTTCACAAAAGGAGCGATCTTCATATGATTTTTTTTACATGTTCAAGCTCTTCTAGAGTGGAAAAAGTCTACCCAACATAAAAAATACTTTCACCAATGCCCTTCGCTTGAAAAGTAGGTTGGTCTGAGAGCCCTCCCCGTTCAGACATCTTGGGTTTCTGCTGATGGTAGCAAACATCACTATCGCTTCTGTTCACACCTACACTAGGTTTGTCTCGTTGGTGTTCAGAGATCTTGGATTTAGTTTCACGGTTGAAATCATCATTATCGCTGCTGGTCACATGTACACTAGCACGGTCTCGTTGATGTTCAGACATCTTAGATTTGTGATGATGATGACAATCATCACTATCGCTGGACCTGTTTCATGGCGCACCAGGCCTGTCTTGTTTTGCTTTTAACTGCTTGGACTTTGGCAGATGTGTAATGCTGTGTTTTAACGTTACTGGATAGTTCTAGATTGTAATGTCGTATTCGTAGACAAAGAGAAGTCAAAGAATATATACCATGACTGATGTTGTTTAATTCAGACTGAGATTCAGTATTGTTTCATGTGTACAATTCACAGGCGGTCGCGTCTGGAGTTAAGGAGAGGCATTCCCCGAATTTCTGTTACGTTGGGCAGCGGCTTTTAATAGGCGCTGCCCCACGCGCGGTGGATGGCTGCACACCACGTGCACGCGCGCGCCAACCACGGCGTCGCTCTGCATCCGCGTGTTGCTTGGCTTTTGCTTGGCTTCACCACCTTCGCCCTGGTCGGCGGCGGCCCCTAACAGGGAAGACCCGCTATTCTGCAGCACCACCGTTCAGGAGGTGGCGCTGTCTATCCGCACGAACGCGTCACGCACGCTCAACATGGCCGCCGTCCCGAGCGTTAATAGCTTTTCACGCTGCGTTTAGCGCATCTAATCCAGCTAATCCCACCACCCGGTGACACTTCACGGTTGAGCGGCTCTAAAGTCGCATCGCGTTAGCCGCGGGGCGTCACCGGGTCTCGCCTCCATGCTAGGTCCGGCACCACTAATCACGGCACGTACGCGCCGCTAATGGGGAGGGTGGTGTTAATCCCTAACCAGCCGGCGTGGGTGCCCGTGACATAGCGGTACTCCAGCAGCACGTCGCGGCGTGGGGGGGCCGCCATCTTTGACTGCTCAGCTCGCTCGGCCAGCCGGCCGTATTGATCGCGCGTGGTTGCTAGGGGCAACACCGTAGAATGTGGTAAAGACGTGGGCTCGCCGTGTCGCATGCGAGGGGGGGGGGAGTGCCTTGTAACATGGTTGTTACAGATGGTCACAATCATCACTATCGTTCACTTGTACACTAGGACTGTATCTTGGGTGTTCAGACATCTTTGATTGGTGATTCAGACATCTGCTGATGGTCGCAATCATCACTATCGCTTCTATTCACACATACACTAGGCTTGTCTCGTTGGTGTTCAGAGATCTTGTAATTAGTTTCACGGTGGAAATCATCACTATTGCTGTTGGTCACATGTACACTACGACGGTCTCGTTGATGTTCAGACATCTTAGATTTCTGATGATGATGACAATCATCACTATCGCTACTGTTTACATGCGCACCAGGCCTGTCTTGTTTTGCTTTTAACTTCTTGGACTTTGGCTGATGGTCACAATCATCACTATCGTTTACTTGTACACTAGGGCTGTATCTTGGGTGTTCAGACATCTTGGATTTCTGCTGATGGTCGCAATCATCACTATCGCTGCTGTTAACGTATACACTAGGCTTATCTCGGCGGGGTTCTGACGTCTTAGATTTATCTTCATCATAAGCATATTGCAGAGGACGAACCTTTGTACTTCGAGCAGCTGTTTTTTTTATGCCAATGGCCGAGATATCAATTGACTTAACAAGAGGACATGAGATGAGTGTTGCTCTCAGGAAATCTGAGTGCTTGGTTGGAGTTGTTAGCCACTGTAAATGTGATTGGATAGTTGCTGTCGGGTCGAGAACTTGATTTTTCCATACACTCTTGCGATGCCTCCAAGAACTGCGACAGCTACCCCGCAAATATCAGCACATGATTGCAATGAGAGGTTTTTCAGACATCCTGATGAGCAAGTCTGAGTGGATTGCCCACTACAAACATGTTCGTCAACTATTCCTCTGAAAGGCTTTGCTGACGTACACACTTCTTGGTAAATAATTGATACAAGGGGAAGAACATCTTGTTTCCAGGCCAATATAACCCTCACCAAAATATAAAAAAGGTTATATGGGACAGAATTATTCGGTCTAAGGGGATTGCTAACTCACGGTTTGCCGCTTGGAAACGCCAGTGTTGTGACCGGTGGCACAGTTGACTGGAACACCCCAGGAACAAGTGTCACAATAATACCACTTATTGGAAATTAGATCTATGTAAAGTAAGGTCCAGTGATTTCCAGGTCTGTTTGTAGTACTGATGAAAACATCGTTGTTTTTTGTTTTTCTTACATTTACAAAGAAAACAACATACTTTGTAGATCTCTCCAGAAAAGGTCTCATGGAAATTTGCCGGTACTCATCATTCAACGTAAGGACATTGATCCTTTAACATGAATGCGGTTGTCTCATCACTTTCTTTTAGAAGAATCTCTACAACATTTGTTAGGATGCTGTGATGTGCCCATCCATTTCCTTCAAGGGTGGCCAAATCTGATGCAAGGATATATGCATTTTCACTTAGCGCACAGTGTCCATTTGGTGTACTGATGATCATATCCTTATATGTCTCAAGGGGTGCTTTGGAATAGCAGCACAAACCATTTGGTACCATTGTGGTCTTGCTAAGCCACCTCATTTCTCCTTTTCCTTAGACTGTATGTCGCGAAGGTCATGAATCTTGCATAGAACCTCATTTGACTTTGCATTGAATGTCGCAGAGTCACAAGTCACTGCGGCATATCCACTTGCAAACGTTTTTTTGAATTACTAGTCGATCATAAACGTACAATTACTAGTCAAGAAATACATTATGGAGCCAAATCGAACCTTATAATTAACATATTTCACAAAACGTATCGTGGATTTCAGGGCCATTACTTAAAACAAAACACAGCTTCCTCATAGAAGTCCCATGTTCCTGGAACTGCCACAGGCACAATCTGCTGCTCGATAGTGTCCTGGATATTATCAGTGCCAGGTGGTCACTGCCAAATTTGATCTCCAGTACCTGCGCGCATCAAGTGATCCACCCGGAAGGTTCCGTCCCCATTATCATCAATGTAAAACCCAATATACCATAATTTGTTGCCCCCTCATCCCAGATAACAGCAAGTGATTGGTTGGGCTGCAACAGATTCTTCCTGTCAGTGAGAGATCCCATTTGCCTCTTGGTATTGGCTCCTGCCAGTGTTTCCATTATCTCCTCCTTACACGGAAACACCACTTTTTACAAAACCTATAATACCACTCAACACAATCATATTCATTGTAATGCCTTTATTCTTAACACCAACAGTAAACGCAAACGATTGTCACAGAATACAAATTACATTACAATATACGAACAAATTAAAATCTTTCAAGTTTAGAAGTACAAATTACTGCTAGTACAAGAACGGTAGGTGTCAGCACTATCTAATAGTTCTGACACCTAAGGCCACAATTAAATTTTTTGTTTGTTTGCCCTCACCCGACCCAGGCTGAAACGTTTGGGTAGGTAGGTCAGCTTTTTTTAATTTTTTGAAGGGGGTCTTTTTACAAATTCAGCATGGTGTCTACGTGCTCAGGTGTGCTTGTGTGGATATACCTTTTATGCTTGCCTACAGATTTATATAATGTACAGTAATACAATAAACATATCGCCAGTGTTGTGTTTAGTGTTGTTACGAGAGGTGCTTATGTAGCCTGAGAGAGGGCGCACCCTCCGCCTCTCCAATGGTGGCGTCTCTAATAATTTGACACGCTTTGGTTTCCTGTGCAAATAGTTAGCCTTAATAAACTCTGGTTTGGTCCACTAAGAAGCTGTTCGTGTGTGTATTACAATTAGCCACTCATCTGTGGCGTATAAAATACTTTTAACAACTTGTATTCATCAGAGCTCAATTGTACATGATTTTATTTCCAGATCACGCACGCACGCACGCACGCACTCATACACGTAATCTGGAAATAAAAGCATTAAAAATAAAAGGAACTTGAATTAAGAAATAATAAATATCTTCTTAGCACATATTAGTCTTTGGAAAGGAAAATAAAGTTAATCTGTCAGAGTTAGATCCATAATAAAGTTATTTATTATCGAAATTATCCAAATAACTTTATTATGGCTCTAACTCAGATTAACTTAGTTTTCCTGTGAACTATAGAGATCCGATCAAAATTTTCAATCATATATTAGTCTTTCTTTTGTGTATTTGTTGTGTTATCCCTGTTTTAAATATCTACATGCAAATGGTATTTTAATTATCCTTTGCAGTATGCTGATCTGACACCTGCAACAATGTAGAAGTAAACCCGAGCATATAAATCACTGATTTATATGCTCTGAGTAAACCACAAATGAAACAATGGATTAAATAACATGAACTATAACAAAACAACTTCAACAGTGAACAATTAGAAAATACTAACTCGAAAACAACAAACTTAATAACTTCAAGCAACAATAGTGTGCACATCGTCCCCTAGTACATATTCAACTGAAATAAAAATGCATAAATTTAGCAATACAGTATAAAAAAATAAAAATTATATATGTAAACAAAATCAATTAACAAAAATGTAAAAATAAGCACTTTGAACTTAGTTAAAAACAAACAAGTAAACACATGAAACCATGGATTGAATAACAAACTGTAGCGTTTCGTGCTTCCCGATGGTGCCACCGGTTGACACTCAATGGCTAGCACACAACCTTAGGTATATCACTCACCCGTTGTGCCCGGAGACGTTGTACTGGCCGTGATCGTCGCCTCCCGGACCCCGCTAGCCACCCGAGCGCTTCGAAGCTACTGCGCTCCCGCAATAACCTGTTCTGCTGCGCTCCGGTTCCGGTGTCGTAGTTAGTCAACAGTGCGGGACGAGTAACGACACGCACACACACACAGCAGGGCCACTCCCACCCCTGCTCGCTGGACTCGCGTTACGTTGAATAACCAGTGTATACCCAGGGTAAACACAGAGGTTAAACAGGTGGAACGAACTACGAACTTCGTAGGTTCCGTAACTTCGGGGCTTACTCACCCAACGGCCGCTCTAGGCAGAACGCGGTGGTGCTTTCTCTCTCCCTCTCTCTACCACGCTCTATATCTCTCTCTCCCAAACTCTCTGTCTCTTTGTCTCTCTCTGCGCTACTTCTACCACAACCTTCCTCGTACGCGCCTCCTGCCAACTACCAAGAACGCACGCCTATCACCTGCGAGGCCAACTGTTTCGCCGTGTTCTGCCGCTAGAGGGGGACCCACTGCACCTAGCATGGCGGCCCCCTTTGTTGATGTTACAATCGGTAAGCAAACCCCAGACAAAACAATTAGACAATACAAACATTCACCCATCTCCCCATCTCCCGGTACCCAGGGGGCTACACCCCCACCGCTCTGGGAACCCGAGGGCCCGGTGCCACCGCTACACTCCTCCCCTTTTCAAGATCGACCGTCAGGTCGATCCCAAAGGCCTTCCAAGCGGTGCACCGGCGCCCTATTCGTCCGCACCTACTGCTGGGGTGGCTTGCCCCCGGGGTTCAACAGGGATTGGACGGCCTCCGCCCTCCTTCTGAGTTCCCCCAGGGCCGCGATCTTGACCACGCGCGCGTGGCGCAGGCGGTTTTGAGCCCAGAGGTTGGCTTGCTCAAGCTCTTCTACCCCCATCTGGTTTACGAGTTCTGGTGCCGGCGTGCCGTCTACGCTGCTGAACGCCGGACAGTCCCAGTCCCCGCTTTTCGCCTCCGGCGATCCCTCCCACAGGCTACAGAATCGCCGGAACACGACCCGTTCGCGGTCCGGAATGTGCTCCAGGCACATCGGTTCCAGCGACCCAGCTGCCATGGCTGGCTCGGACGTCGACGCGGAGGACGACTCGATGTCGTGCGCTCCGTGGCAGGCGGCACTACACCGGTAGCGTGCACTTTTGCCTTCCGGGGCGCAGCGGTGGGCGGACCCCACTTCAAGGAGGTCCGGGGCGCAGGCACAGTCACAGACCTAGGCGTGCTGGTGCCAGCCACTACCTGCGCGTATGGCCGACCATCCCTACGCGCCGGGCGCAGAATGGGTCGGCCGGCTGGTGGTGACGCCGGCGCCACCTGGGCGCTCTGCCGTAGCGCCGTCTTCTCCCGGAGGTAGCCTTTCGCGCATCCCCGGTACTCTAGGGTACGGGCGTGTCGCTCCGGCCACCTCCCGTCGGCGCCAATCCGGTAGACGCGACCTAGGCGGTGCTCTGCCGCCAGGTGGCGTGACAGGCGGTAGAGCACCGCGCCTGGGTAGCCCTTGTCACACCCCTGGATCGGGCACTGAGCGACCGAGCACTCCCGCCGATGGTACTCGGCGTGGTGGTCGACGACGTGCCAGGTCGGCACGCCGCATCGAACGCACCAGTGCCAGGCCTCGTTTCCCAGGGAGGTCACAGGCTCGCGACGACCCCCGAAACGGGCGTACAGCGGAATACTATAAACTCGAAAACAAATCAAACCTTTGGTCCACCAAGCCAGAAAAATTTACTGGACTGGACTAAATTTTACTGGGCCAATATTATTTTGACATTTTTGACAATAAAGAACAAAACAGTAATATCATTTTGTATTTTATTCTCTCATATTAAAAGCTGCCTGAATATTGAAAACGTTGCCGTTAGACATCTCCATGTCTGTGTCATCATCGTCACCATCACTGACATAGTCTTCCGACTCTGAAAAGTCTGAGTCTTCAGTCACCTTTGTGGAAAGGGTCACCTGAAATTCAGAAAAGAAAAAAAACTACATAATTTCATTTTAAATTA
>NW_014577409.1:167509-169076 GCF_000485595.1 Priapulus caudatus
CACTCTTAGTCTCTTGTTGGTACAGAGGTTGAGTATTCTGCCAATCACATAAAGCTCTTCCGCTGGCATGAACCTTGATGCAACCATGGCAAACATGGGCATCACGAACTGCTGGCACCATGTGCTCGCGTTAATAATGCCTGGCAACATCACCATAACCACGAGACTCAACTCATCCTTTCGCTGCCAGATGAAAACTACAGCTGTCCCACAAATATGGCGATGTAATCTACCACGAATGCCGCAAGTGCTTGTGGTTAACACTACGGTGTCTTCAACGTAACAAACTTAACTACTCAGCGAAACAGTGTTGTTACGAGAGGTGCTTATGTAGCCCGAGAGAGGGCGCACTCCGCCTCTCCAATGGCGGCGTCTCTAACGATTTGACACGCTTTGGTTTTTTGTGCAAATAGTTAGCCTTAATAAACTCTGGTTTGGTCCACTATGAAGCTGTTCTTGTGTGTATTACAATTAGCCACTCATCTTCATTGTGGCGTGGTGGCAGCATCCGGGAAAACAAGGACTCCCTGTAGTAAGTTAATTTACTACAGCTATACACACAGTGTACAGCATGCTGCATCGCAGTCGGTGGCTTTTGGGATATTCCAGCTGATAACCGCCAGAGATACAACAGGCTAGTAACTTCCGTGATCGGTTATAGTCCATTTTTAATAAATATCTGTGGATAGACGTCGAGATGGCATCTACAACCAGAGCTCCCAGGCAATGGTGCCTAACTAAGACTGAAAGCATCAACTCATTTGAGAATTGGCGTCAAAATTGACTGTACACCTTATCCCTGGATGTGAATTTCGGATTGTTCTTGGTGGATGGCATCACATGGGAGAAGAAGAATCGGGCCTCCCCACTATGCGGATTTGAGAATGATGCTGAAAGCATACCAGAAGCTCGTCGTCGAACCGCATAACAAAAAGCTTCATTGCTTTAGTTAAATTTGGGACAAGTCGCTAATTACTGCCCGGTGATATCACCCAACAGCATCGTGAAAAACTCAACCTCCATTGAGCACATTTGGTAAGCGATTCGCATGCATTATGGGTTTCAGTCAACTGGAGCGCTCTTTATAGACTTTGCTGACATTAAATACGAACACGACGAACGTCCGGAGGACCTGTTTCAGAGACTGACCGCTTTCGCCGAAGATAATCTCTTTACCAAGGATTGTGGCATCAGTCACCATGGTGAGATTCAGTCGTACGTGTGTCACAATTGTATTTTATTCTCTCATATTAAAAGCTGCCTGCATATTGAAAACGTTGTCGTTAGACATCTCCATGTCTGTGTCATCATCGTCACCATCACTGATATAGTCTTCCGACTCTGAAACGTCTGAGTCTTCAGTCACCTTTGTGGAAAGGGTCACCTGAAATTCAGAAAAGAAAAAAAACTACATAATTTCATTTTAAATTAAAATATGCTGACAATAAAGTAGTTATAACATGTATCTGGTACTTTGGAATCATGTATATAATATTTGAACAAATACTACTACACACATTTTGAGGCTACTGCTACTGATATCATAATATAGTAACTTTGTGCTTTT